>NC_074702.1:6903560-6973434 GCF_029448725.1 Salvelinus fontinalis
GAGAGTCCCAGAGAGAGAGAGAGAGTGAGAGTCCCAGAGAGAGAGAGAGAGTGAGAGTCCCAGAGAGAGAGAGAGAGTGAGAGTCCCAGAGAGAGAGAGAGAGTGAGAGTCCCAGAGAGAGAGAGAGTGAGAGTCCCAGAGAGAGAGAGAGAGAGAGTCCCAGAGAGAGAGAGAGAGAGAGTCCCAGAGAGAGAGAGAGAGAGAGTCCCAGAGAGAGAGAGAGAGAGAGTCCCAGAGAGAGAGAGAGAGAGTCCCAGAGAGAGAGAGAGAGTCCCAGAGAGAGAGAGAGAGTCCCAGAGAGAGAGAGAGAGTCCCAGAGAGAGAGAGAGAGTCCCAGAGAGAGAGAGAGAGAGAGTCCCAGAGAGAGAGAGAGAGTCCCAGAGAGAGAGAGAGAGAGTCCCAGAGAGAGAGAGAGAGAGTCCCAGAGAGAGAGAGAGAGTCCCAGAGAGAGAGAGAGAGAGAGAGTCCCAGAGAGAGAGAGAGAGAGTCCCAGAGAGAGAGAGAGAGAGAGTCCCAGAGAGAGAGAGAGAGAGAGTCCCAGAGAGAGAGAGTCCCAGAGAGAGAGAGAGAGAGAGAGTCCCAGAGAGAGAGAGAGAGGAGAGTCCCAGAGAGAGAGAGAGAGAGAGAGTCCCAGAGAGAAGAGAGAGAGAGTCCCAGAGAGAGAGAGAGAGAGACCCAGAGAGAGAGAGAGAGAGTCCCCAGAGGAGAGGAGAGAGAGAGAGTCCCGAGGAAGAGAGAGTCCCAGAGAGAGAGAGAGAGAGAGAGTCCCAGAGAGAGAGAGAGAGAGAGTCCCAGAGAGAGAGAGAGAGAGAGTCCCAGAGAGAGAGAGAGAGAGTCCCAGAGAGAGAGAGAGAGTCCCAGAGAGAGAGAGAGAGAGTCCCAGAGAGAGAGAGAGAGTCCCAGAGAGAGAGAGAGAGTCCCAGAGAGAGAGAGAGAGTGAGAGTCCCAGAGAGAGAGAGAGTGAGAGTCCCAGAGAGAGAGAGAGAGTGAGAGTCCCAGAGAGAGAGAGTGAGAGTCCCAGAGAGAGAGAGAGAGAGAGTCCCAGAGAGAGAGAGAGTGAGAGTCCCAGAGAGAGAGAGAGTGAGAGTCCCAGAGAGAGAGAGAGAGTGAGAGTCCCAGAGAGAGTGAGAGTCCCAGAGAGAGTGAGAGTCCCAGAGAGAGTGAGAGTCCCAGAGAGAGAGAGAGAGAGTGAGAGTCCCAGAGAGAGAGAGAGAGTGAGAGTCCCAGAGAGAGAGAGAGAGTGAACAGTAGGTCTATACCGTATGGAGAGGAACAGTAGGTCTATACCGTATGGAGAGGGACAGTAGGTCTATACCGTATGGAGAGGGACAGTAGGTCTATACAGTATCTAGAGGGACAGTAGATCTATACCGTATGGAGAGGGACAGTAGGTCTATGCAGTATGGAGAGGGACAGTAGGTCTGCACAGCATGGAGAGAGACAGTGGGTCTGCACAGCATGGAGAGGGACAGTAGGTCTGCACAGCATGGAGAGAGACAGTAGGTCTGCACAGCAGGGAGAGGGACAGTAGGTCTGCACAGCATGGAGAGGGACAGTAGGTCTATGCAGTATGGAGAGGGACAGTAGGTCTGCACAGCATGGAGAGGGACAATAGGTCTATACAGTATCTAGAGGGACAGTAGGTCTATACAGTATCTAGAGGGACAGTAGGTCTATACCGTATGGAGAGGGACAGTAGGTCTATACCGTATGGAGAGGGACAGTAGGTCTATACCGTATGGAGAGGGACAGTAGGTCTGCACAGCATGGAGAGGGACAGTAGGTCTATACAGCATGGAGAGGGACAATAGGCCTTGGGGAGGGACAGTAGGTCCATGCAGCATGGAGAGGGACAGTAGGTCTACGCAGCATGGAGAGGGACAAAACAGGTCTACGCAGCATGGAGAGGGACAGTAGGTCTACGCAGCATGGAGAGGGACAGTAGGTCTATACAGTATGGAGAGGGACAGTAGTTCTATGTAGCATGGAGAGGAACAGTAGGTCTACACAGCATGGAGAGGGACAGTATATCTATACAACATGGGGAGGGACAGTAGGTCTATACAGCATGGAGAGGGACAGTAGGTCTACACGACATGGAGAGGGACAGTAGGTCTACACGACATGGAGAGGGACAGTAGGTCTATACGACATGGAGAGGGACAGTAGGTCTATACGACATGGAGAGGGACAGTAGGTCTATACGACATGGAGATAGACAGTAGATCTATACAACATGGAGAGGGACAGTAGATCTATACAACATGGAGAGGGACAGTAGGTCTATACAGTATAGAGAGGGACATTAGGTCTATACAGTATGGAGAGGGACAGTAGATCTATACAACATGGAGAGGGACAGTAGATCTATACAACATGGAGAGGGACAGTAGGTCTACACAGCATGGAGAGGGACAGTAGGTCTATACAGCATGGAGAGGGACAGTAGGTCTATACAGTATCGAGAGGAAAAGTAGGTCTATACCGTATGGAGAGGAACAGTAGGTCTATACCGTATGGAGAGGGACAGTAGGTCTATACAGTATCTAGAGAAACAGTAGGTCTATACCGTATGGAGAGGAACAGTAGGTCTATACAGTATCTAGAGGGACAGTAGGTCTATACCGTATGGAGAGGAACAGTAGGTCTATACCGTATGGTGAGGGACAGTAGGTCTATACAGTATCTAGAGGAACAGTAGTTCTATACCGTATGGAGAGGAACAGTAGGTCTATACCGTATTGAGAGGGACAGTAGGTCTATACCGTATTGAGAGGGACAGTAGGTCTATACCGTATGGAGAGGGACAGTAGGTCTATACCGTATAGAGAGGGACAGTAGGTCTATACCGTATGGAGAGGGACAGTAGGTCTATACTGTATGGAGAGGGACAGTAGGTCTATACCGTATGGAGAGGGACAGTAGGTCTATACCGTATGGAGAGAGACAGTAGGTCTATACAGTATGGAGAGGGACAGTAGGTCTATACAGCATGGAGAGGGACAGTAGGTCTATACAGCATGGAGAGGGACAGTAGGTCTGTACAGCATGGAGAGGGACAGTAGGTCTATACAGTATCTAGAGGAACAGTAGGTCTATACCGTATGGAGAGGTACAGTAGGTCTATACCGTATGGAGACGGACAGTAGGTCTATACAGTATCTAGAGGAACAGTAGGTCTATACAGTATGGAGAGGGACAGTAGGTCTATACAGTATCTAGAGGGACAGTAGGTCTATACAGTATGGAGAGGGACAGTAGGTCTATACAACATGGAGAGGGACAGTAGGTCTATACAGAATCTAGAGGGACAATAGGTCTATGCGGTATGGAGAGGGACAATAGGTCTATGCGGCATGGAGAGGGACAGTAGGTCTATGCGTCATGGAGAGGGACAGTAGGTCTATGCAGCATGGAGAGGGACAGTAGGTCTATGCGGCATGGAGAGGGACAGTAGGTCTATGCAGCATGGAGAGGGACAGTAGGTCTATACAGTATCTAGAGGGACAGTAGGTCTATACCGTATGGAGAGGAACAGTAGGTCTATACCGTATGGAGAGGGACAGTAGGTCTATACCGTATGGAGAGGGACAGTAGGTCTATACAGTATCTAGAGGAACAGTAGTTCTATACCGTATGGAGAGGGACAGTAGGTCTATACCGTATAGAGAGGGACAGTAGGTCTATACCGTATGGAGAGGGACAGTAGGTCTATACTGTATGGAGAGGGACAGTAGGTCTATACCGTATGGAGAGGGACAGTAGGTCTATACCGTATGGAGAGGGACAGTAGGTCTATACCGTATGGAGAGAGACAGTAGGTCTATACAGTATGGAGAGGGACAGTAGGTCTATACAGCATGGAGAGGGACAGTAGGTCTATACACTATCTAGAGGGACAATAGGTCGATGCGGTATGGAGAGGGACAATAGGTCTATGCGGCATGGAGAGGGACAGTAGGTCTATGCGGCATGGAGAGGGACAGTAGGTCTATGCAGCATGGAGAGGGACAGTAGGTCTATACAGTATGGAGAGGGACAGTAGGTCTATACAGTATGGAGAGGAACAGTAGGTCTATACAGTATGGAGAGGGACAGTAGTTCTATGTAGCATGGAGAGGAACAGTAGGTCTACACAGCATAGAGAGGGACAGTAGATCTATACAACATGGAGATGGACAGTAGGTCAATACAGCATGGAGAGAGACAGTAGGTCTATACAGTATGGATAGGGACAATAGGCCTACACATCTTGGGGAGGGACAGTAGGTCCATGCAGCATGGAGAGGGACAATAGGCCTACACATCATGGGGAGGGACATTAGGTCTATACATAATGGAGATGGACAGTAGGTCAATACAGCATGGAGACGGACAGTAGGTCTATACAACATGGAGAGGGACAGTAGGTCTATACAGTATGGAGAGGGACAGTAGGTCTATACAGTATGGAAAGAGACAGTAGGTCTATGCAGCATGGAGAGGGACAGTAGGTCTATACAGTATTGAGAGGGACAGTAGGTCTATACAGTATGGAGAGGGACAGTAGATCTATGCAGTATGGAGAGGGACAGTAGGTCTATACAGTATGGAGAGGGACAGTAGGTCTATGCGGTATGGAGAGGGACAGTAGGTCTATGCAGCATGGAGAGGGACAGTAGATCTATGCAGTGTTGGAGAGGGACAGTAGATCTATACAACATTTAGAGTGACAGTAGGTCTATACAGTATGGATAGGGACAATAGGCCTACACATCTTGGGGAGGGACAGTAGGTCCATGCAGCATGGAGAGGGACAGTAGGTCTACGCAGCATGGAGAGGGACAAAACAGCTCTACGCAGCATGGAGAGGCACAGTAGGTCTACGCAGCATGGAGAGGGACAGTAGGTCTACGCAGCATGGAGAGGGACAGTAGATCTACGCAGCATGGAGAGGGACAGTAGGTCTACGCAGTATGGAGAGGGACAGTAGGTCTATGCAGTTTGGAGAGGGACAGTAGGTCTATACAGTATGGAGAGGGACAGTAGGTCTATGCGGCATGGAGAGGGACAGTAGGTCTATGCGGCATGGAGAGGGACAGTAGGTCTATGCAGTATGGAGAGGGACAGTAGGTCTATACAGTATGGAGAGGGACAGTAGGTCTATACAGTATGGATAGGGACAGTAGGTCTATACAGCATGGAGAGGGACAATAGGCCTACACATCATGGGGAGGGACAGTAGGTCTATACATCAGGGAGAGGGACAGTAGGTCAATACAGCATGGAGAGGGACAGTAGGTCTATACAACATGGAGAGGGACAATAGGCCTATACGACATGGAGAGGGACAATAGGCCTATACGACATGGAGAGGGACAGTAGGTCTATACAGTATGGAGAGGGACAGTAGGTCTATACAGTATGGAGAGGGACAGTAGATCTATACAACATGGAGAAGGACAGTAGGTCTATACAGTATCTAGAGGGACAGTATGTCTATACAGTATGGAGAGGGACAGTAGATCTATGCAGTATGGAGAGGGACAGTAGATCTATACAACATGGAGAGGGACAGTAGGTCTATACAGTATCTAGAGGGACAGTAGGTCTATACAGTATGGAGAGGGACCGTAGGTCTATACAGTATGGAGAGGAACAGTAGGTCTATACGACATGGAGAGGGACAGTAGGTCTACACATCATGGGGAGGGACAGTAAGTCTATACATCATGAAGAGGGACAGTAGGTCAATACAGCATGGAGAGGGACAGTAGGTCTATACGACATGGAGAGGGACAATAGTTCTATACAGTATGGAGAGGGACAGTAGGTCTATACAGTATGGAGAGGAACAGTAGGTCTATACAGTATTGAGAGGGTCAGTAGATCTATACAACATGGAGAGGGACAGTAGGTCTATACAGTATCTAGAGGGACAGTAGGTCTATGCGGTATGGAGAGGGACAATAGGTCTATGCGGCAGGAAGAGGGACAGTAGGTCTATGCGGCATGGAGAGGGACAGTAGGTCTATACAGCATGGAGAGGGACAGTAGATCTATACAACATGGAGAGGGACAGTAGGTCTATACAGTATGGATAGGGACAATAGGCCTACACATCTTGGGGAGGGACAGTAGGTCCACGCAGCTTGGAGAGGGACAGTAGGTCTACGCAGCATGGAGAGGGACAAAACAGGTCTACGCAGCATGGCATGGAGAGGGACAGTAGGTCTACGCAGCATGGAGAGGGACAGTAGGTCTACGCAGCATGGAGAGGGACAGTAGGTCTACGCAGCATGGAGAGGGACAGTAGGTCTACGCAGCATGGAGAGGGACAGTAGGTCTACGCAGCATGGAGAGGGACAGTAGGTCTACGCAGTATGGAGAGGGACAGTAGGTCTACGCAGTATGGAGAGGGACAGTAGGTCTATACAGTATGGAGAGGGACAGTAGGTCTATTCAGTATGGAGAGGGACAGTAGGTCTATTCAGTATGGAGAGGGACAATAGGTCTATACCGTATGGAGAGGAACAGTAGGTCTATACAGTATGGAGAGGGACAATAGGTCTATACCGTATGGAGAGGGACAGTAGGTCTATACAGTATCTAGAGGAACAGTAGGTCTATACAGTATGGAGAGGGACAGTAGGTGTATACAGCATGGAGAGGAGCAGTAGTTCTATACAGCATGGAGAGGGACAGTAGGTCTATCCAGCATGGAGAGGGACAGTAGGTCTATACAGCATGGAGAGGGACAGTAGGTCTATACAGCATGGAGAGGGACAGTAGGTCTATACAGTATCTAGAGGGACAGTAGATCTATGCAGTATGGAGAGGGACAGTAGGTCTATACAGCATGGAAATGTACAGTAGATCTTTGCATCATGTGATTCACTCAGTAAATCAATAGAGCTGGCAGTGGGCCAAGTGCTGCAGTCAGATATCTGAGGGAAGTGTGTCAGTCAGTCAGTGTGTCTCTGTTAACTTTTCCCTTGTGATCTCTCCCTCCATTTCTCTCACCCTGCATCTCTCTACCTCTCTCTCTTTCTATGTCTTTCTTTCTATATCCCTCTCTACCTCTCTTCCCCCTCTACCTCTCTCTGCATCTCCAGGCTGTCAGTGACTTCTGTACAGATCCCAACACGTTTGTGCTCAACTCCACCCACTTCAACTCTGGGACCAGCTCAGGTACAGTAGTGCATCGCTGCACACTAACAAAGAGTCTCTGATCATTTCATTCATATAGCCATTCATTTTGATGCTGAAATGCCCTGACACACTGTATTCATTGCTGATTGATGGTCTGCTGCTGTCCTCTGTCCTATCCAGACGTGTTGGATTATTACCTGACCTGCAGCAGACGTATGAACAGCCCTTTCCAGCAGGTAGTAACTGTTCTCTGTAGATGCTATGTCTCACGTAGTGGTGTTTGGGGATCAGGGTTTCAATAACACATGGACTCTTCTGAGTGCCCTGAAATTATTGGGCTGAACCAATGTAAATATATGGGGGTTAGTATTATTCTTGGGCAGGTCTATAATTCCAACCCTGGTGGCACTGATATAGGACAGTAAGTAAACTTGTATTATCTGATAGTTACTGATCAGGATATTTATAGATTATACAGTGTTAGCATGAGGATGCTAAGCAATATTTTCAATGACCTGTTGTCTGCAGCTGCTGACCCAGTCACAGAGGGCCCTTTCCAGCATCCACACACACCTATCCAGCCTGGACCGGAATGCTCTCCCACAGGTCCCCAAGGCAGAGGTACATCACACTGGGCCAGGGTGCAACCCATGACACAAAATGGCTGCCAAATATATAAAGCACAGTGACATGTTTATGAAACTAAGTGTGATATTATCCTTACCTATTGTCGTTGTAGAAGTCACTCAGGGAGGTTCAGCAGATTCTCAATGCCACAGAGGGCAACTTTCACCAGCTAGTGGCGCTACTCAACTGTCGAGGTCTCAACAAGGTAGGACTAGTGTTTAACATGGGGTGTAATGGCCTCTGGTGTGTTCTTGCTGTTTTCTCAAGTCTTTTTGCTCTTTCTGTCTCTGTTTCTTAGGATTATATTGACTCTTTGAAAGGCCTGTGCTATGACGGGATGGAGGGATTGCTCTACCTCTCCCTCTACTCTTTCCTTTCGGCTCTGGCCTTCACTGCCATCCTCTGTTCCCTGCCCGGCGCCTGGAGAAGCTTCCCCAGGTGTGTGTCTGTCTGTGTGTGTGTGAGAGAGAGAAGGAGATATATTATTGATGTCATAATGTTGATGTTGAAGTTTTCTACATCAGAGTTGAACATTTCCTCTGAACATGCTCAGCAGTCAGGTAAGGTTGTACTAGATTGAGGTGCATCTCTAGGTGTGGGTTGACGTACTGGATGGATATGTAATTCACTACTGTACCTCCAGGTCTGTCAGAGGTTCTGTCTGTCTGTAGTAAACAGCTTCCAACTGTGTCACAGCCAGAAACATGAAGGGAAAAAGATTCAGGGATCAACAAGGGGATACATTTTTTCTATTTGCGAATATCGATGTAAAATTTACAGGAGGTCTGTATTCCAAAGGGCATTGCTGAATGCACCATCACAAACCCATTAATTTAACAGATAAAAAATATATATATACAATACTGTGCAAAAGTTTTAGCAGGTGTGAAAAAATGCTGTAAAGTAATAATGCTTTCAAAAATACACATGTTAATAGATTATATTTATCAATTAACTAAATGCAAAGTGAGCGAACAGAAGAAACATCTACATCAAATCCATATTTGGTGTGACCACCCTTTGCCTTCAAAACAGCATCAATTCTTGTAAGTACACTTGCAGACAGTTTTTGAAGGAACTCGGCAGGTAGCTTGGCCCAAACGTCTTGGAGAACTAACCACAGTTCTTCTGTGGATTTAGGCAGCCTCAGGTGCTTCTCTCTCTTCATGTAATCCCAGCCAGACTCGATGATGTTGAGATCAGGGCTCTGTGGGGGCCGTACCATCACTTCTAGGACTCCCTGTTCTTCTTAACGCTGAAGATAGTTCTTAATTACTTTCGCTGTATGTTTGGGGTCGTTGTCATGCTGCAGAATAAATTTGTGGCCAATCAGATGCCTCCCAGATGGTATTGCATGATGGATAAGTATCTGCCTGTACTTCTCAGTATTGAGGAGACCATTAATTCTGACCAAATCCCCAACATTTTCAGAAATGAATTGATGATCATTAGCACCTGTTTGTTATAATAGTTTAATCATACACCTGACTATATGCCTACAAAATCCCTGACTTTGTGCAAGTGTACCTACAAGAATTGATGCTGTTTTGAAGGCAAAGGGTGGTCACACCAAATATGGATTTGATGTAGATGTTTCTTCTGTTCGCTCACTTTGCATTTAGTTAATTGATAAATATAAACTATTAACATGTGTATTTTTGAAAGCATTCTTACTTTACAGCATTTTTTCACACCTGCCTAAAACTTTTACACAGTACTGTATATTACTATTTTACAACATTTTTTTTGTTTTCTTGTACAGTAGGGTAAAAGTACACAGATGTTGTGGCTGTCTTCCACACATGAAGAGTGTGTTCCGTATCTGTTCCATAGGATTTCACAGGTTCATACAAAGTGTTACCAAAACCCGTAATTGTTGTTCTCATGAGTTCTCCTCTCCCCTCTCTCCGACGGGCGACAGTGATTCCGAGGAGTATGAAGATTCGGACAGCGAGAGCGAGGACCCCTTCACTTCCCATCAGGCACGTAGACAGCCGGCCGTGGGGTCTCAGCGAGGGGCCTTGCCCCCCTTCTATAATTACCAGGGGGCCGGGTGGACTCCTCCCTTTTCTAGCGCGCCACCCCTCCCGTGAGTAACACAGACACACAGACACACAGACAGACAGACAGACAGAGTTGCCTCAGAGAGACCCCCCGGGAATAAGATGAAGTTGCCCCCAGTCACTGATCTAAGGTCAGTTTTTTTACTATAGTGGTTGAGGATGAAGACTTGGGGGAGGTTAAGCTGATTCTAGATCTGTGCCTTGGTGTAACTTCAACTCGAAGCTCCCAACTGAAGCCAACAAGATCATGCAACAAGAGCGTGCATGAACACACACAGACCTACTGACTAAGTCTGCTATGTTAATGAACAAAAGTAAAGGATAGGTAGGCAGAGAAACAGACACACAGACAGGTCTGCTGTGGACTGCAGGGTAGGCAGAGAAACAACACGCAGACAGGTCTGCTGTGGACTGCTGGGTAGGCAGAGAAACAGACACACAGATAGGGCTACTGTGGACTGCAGGGCAGGCAGAGAAACAGACACACAGACAGGTCTGCTGTGGACTGCAGGGTAGGCAGAGAAACAGACACACAGATAGGTCTGATGTGGACTGCAGGGTAGGCAGAGAAACAGACACACAGACAGGGCTACTGTGGACTGCAGGGTAGGCAGAGAAACAACACGCAGATAGGTCTGATGTGGACTGCAGGGCAGGCAGAGAAACAGACACACAGATAGGGCTACTGTGGACTGCAGGGCAGGCAGAGAAACAGACACACAGACAGGTCTGCTGTGGACTGCTGGGTAGGCAGAGAAACAGACACACAGATAGGGCTACTGTGGACTGCAGGGCAGGCAGAGAAACAGACACACAGACAGGTCTGCTGTGGACTGCAGGGTAGGCAGAGAAACAGACACACAGATAGGTCTGATGTGGACTGCAGGGTAGGCAGAGAAACAGACACACAGACAGGGCTACTGTGGACTGCAGGGTAGGCAGAGAAACAACACGCAGATAGGTCTGATGTGGACTGCAGGGCAGGCAGAGAAACAGACACACAGATAGGGCTACTGTGGACTGCAGGGCAGGCAGAGAAACAGACACACAGACAGGTCTGCTGTGGACTGCAGGGTAGGCAGAGAAATAGACACACAGATAGGTCTGATGTGGACTGCAGGGTAGGCAGAGAAACAGACACACAGACAGGGCTACTGTGGACTGCAGGGTAGGCAGAGAAACAGACACACAGACAGGTCTGCTGTGGACTGCAGGGTAGGCAGAGAAGCAGACAGGGCTACTGTGGACTGCAGGGTAGGCAGAGAAACAGACACACAGACAGGTCTGCTGTGGACTGCAGGGTAGGCAGAGAAACAGACACACAGACAGGTCTGCTGTGGACTGCAGGGTAGGCAGAGAAGCAGACACACAGACAGGTCTGCTGTGGACTGCAGGGTATGCAGAGAAACAGACACACAGACAGGTCTGCTGTGGACTGCAGGGTAGGCAGAGAAACAGACAGGGCTACTGTGGACTGCAGGGTAGGCAGAGAAACAGACACACAGACAGGTCTGCTGTGGACTGCAGGGTAGGCAGAGAAACAGACACACAGACAGGTCTACTGTGGACTGCAGGGTAGGCAGAGAAACAGACACACAGATAGGGCTACTGTGGACTGCAGGGTAGGCAGAGAAACAGACACAACTCCAGAAGTCTGTCTTTCTGTGTGTCTGTCTATCGGTCTGTCGCGCCTTCCAAGACAGACATAGACTGGTCCGATCGATCACTCACAGATCTTGAGTGTGTTTCAAATGACACCCTATTCACCATATAGTGCACTACTTTGGGCCAAGTGTCCGAAAGTAGTGCACTATATGGGGAATAGTGTGTCATTTGAGACACAGGCCTTAATACTGCGGAGATATGAGGCTCAGGTTGACCTAGGTAAAACTCCATCACTCTCACCCACCATCCACATTGTGGTGTTCAAGTCTCATGTTATCAAGTCTCTCAAATTACTCTCACCTCTCTCTCTCTGTCTCTGTCCTTTATTATTTCTTTATCACTCTCTCTCGGTCTTTCACTCCCTCTCACTGTCTCTTCCTCTCTTTCACTCTCTTTCTATACTTTGCAAGTTCAGTTAATGCCCTAAGAAGTGTACTTTCCTTCCTTATGCCTTAGCATGTACAACATAACTAAATGCCAAGTCCAGTTGGTGTATTCAGGTGCTGTAAACACTGATCATCAGTGGCCCTAGCCTAGATCTAATAGTAACAGTATCATGACCAAACTGCCCAGAGTAAAGGAACTCAGATTCCAGGTACCCAATAAACAATAAGAATGCAGTGGACTCCTGATAAATGCTCTGGTTTGGGGCTGTCTGGAAAGCACGCACTAAAGTGGAGCATGTGGATATCCAGAGCAATTAAAGATGAATGTATTTTGAATTGGGACTGGTGAAGTCTCAAGTTTTAAGTTGCAATGCACGTACACGTTGTACACAAATGTGCACTTCATCATTGTACATGAGTTTGCATTTCCCAAAGTGCACTTATCAGGAGTGGACTGTGTGTATAATATCTGTGTCCCCCATGCTGAAACCACCAGCTATCCCGCTGCCTACGTAGATGTAGTGCCCTAATAACACTAATGCCACCAGTTATAAGGAGGTCCGTTTCTACATCACCATTTCGCTAATCGCTCTTCCTCCCTTTCTCTTCTTACCCCACCTCGGTTCCGTCCTTTGGTCCACCTCCCTCTTTTCGTTTTTCTCAATGTGTCTCATCCCTTTTTCCCCTCTCTCTCACTCATTCTCCACTCCTGCTCCTCTTCCTCCTCTTTTGCCTTCTTCCTTTTCCTTTCGTTTCCTCTCTCTTTCTGTCTCTACACAGGACTCCAAACGTTTCCTCCAATGGCAACCCTGGCTATGAGAGCCTACCCCTGACTGACAGGCAGTCCCCACCCCCCTCTGTGAGTTCCTTTGTATTTGTGACTTCCTAATCTGTGGCATTTATCATCACTCTGCGTGTAAACCGTCCCTCGAGGTGTTATTTGCCTGTATGTTTGTTGTTAGATCCAGAATGTTTATTATCGACTAACTAACTGGTGGTGGTGATGGTCAAGGTGGTGATGGTCGTGATGGTAGTGGGGATGGTGGTGATGGTAGTGGTGGGGATGATGGTGATGGTAGTGGGGATGGTGGTGATGGTGGTGGTGGTGATGATGGTAGTGGTGATGATGGTTGTGATGGTAGTGGGGATGATGGTTGTGATTCTAGTGGTGATGATGGTTGTGATGGTAGTGGGGATGATGGTTGTGATGGTAGTTGGGGATGATGGTTGTGATGGTAGTTGTGATGATGGTGGTGATGGTAGTGGGGATGGTGGTGATGGTAGTGGTGATAATGGTTGTGATGGTAGTGGGGATGGTGGTGATGATGGTTGTGATGGTAGTGGGGATGGTGGTAGTGGGGATGGTGGTGATGGTAGTGGTGATGATGGTTGTGATGGTAGTGGGGATGGTGGTGATGGTAGTGGTGATGATGGTTGTGATGGTAGTGGGGATGGTGGTGATGGTAGTGGTGATGATGGTGGTGGGGATGGTGGTGATGGTAGTGGTGATGATGGTTGTGATGGTAGTGGGGATGGTAGTGGTGATGATGGTTGTGATGGTAGTGGTGATGGTGGGGATGGTGCTGATGGTTGTGATGGTGGTGGGGATGGTGGTGATGGTTGTGATGGTGGTGGGGATGGTGGTGATGGTTGTGATGGTGGTGGGGATGGTGGTGATGGTTGTGATGGTGGTGGGGATGATGGTGATGGTTGTGATGGTAGTGGGGATGGTGGTGATGGTTGTGATGATGGTGGTGATGGTTGTGATGGTAGTGGGGATGGTGGGGATGGTGGTGATGGTGGTGATGGTTGTGATGGTAGTGGGGATGGTGGTGATGGTTGTGATGGTGGTGGGGATGGTGGTGATGGTTGTGATGGTAGTGGGGATGGTGGTGATGGTTGTGATGGTGGTGGGGATGGTGGTGTGGATGGTGGTGGCGATGGTGGTGATGGTAGTGGTGATGATGGTTGTGATGGTAGTGGGGATGGTAGTGGTGATGATGGTTGTGATGGTGGTGGGGATGGTGGTGATGGTTGTGATGGTAGTGGGGATGGTGGTGATGGTTGTGATGGTAGTGGGGATGGTGGTGATGGTTGTGATGGTGGTGGGGATGGTAGTGGTGATGATGGTTGTGATGGTAGTGGGGATGGTGGTGATGGTTGTGATGGTGGTGGGGATGGTGGTTATGGTTGTGATGGTAGTGGGGATGGTGGTGATGGTTGTGATGGTGGTGGGGATGGTAGTGGTGATGATGGTTGTGATGGTAGTGGGGATGGTGGTGATGGTTGTGATGGTGGTGGGGATGGTGGTTATGGTTGTGATGGTAGTGGGGATGGTGGTGATGGTTGTGATGGTGGTGGGGATGGTGGTGATGGTAGTGGTGATGATGGTTGTGATGGTAGTGGGGATGGTAGTGGGGATGATGGTTGTGATGGTGGTGGGGATGGTTGTGATGGTAGTGGGGATGGTGGTGATGGTTGTGATGGTGGTGGTGATGGTTGTGATGGTGGTGGGGATGGTGGTGATGGTTGTGATGGTGGTGGGGATGGTTGTGATGGTAGTGGTGATGGTTGTGGTGATGGTTGTGATGGTGGTGGTGATGATGGTTGTGATGGTAGTGGTGATGGTTGTGATGGTGGTGGGGATGGTGGTGTGGCTCCAACCTCACAGAACCCTGTCGGCCAGGAGTGTAGGCATGGGTGGTGTTGGCCCATCCAAATTTCTGCAAGCCCATCTACCAACTAAATTCTGTCTACGCACCTGCTGTAAACTGGCATTCTTTTTTTTTATTCAACTAACCTAAAGTATGTGTACTATCGCTTGAATGGGAAAGCTCACTTTCTGTCCCTGACAACTAACTCCGTCGGTTGTCACCTCTCTGACTTTGGACATGCTAGAAAGGACGTAAATACAGTGCTTTCTGACCACAAACCTGAGACCCAACCCTAACCATTACCCTACCTTTGTCCTTTCTAGCATTACCATCCCAGTCCTAACTTTTACAACAGTCCCTGGTGCTTGAGGTAGAAGTTGCCTCCATCCCCTCTGATCTGGGATCAGATTACCTGACACCCATTCCTAACCTTAACCATTTGGAGGTAAAGACCCTGGATCAGTGGTTGTGGATAACTTCTACCTCCTCTACGCCTGTTGTTAGGGGAATAACGTGACCACGTGAGTGCTCATCTTCATACATGAGATGATTTTGAAACAAATTTGAATAATGGAGATTTCTTGTTTTCTTGTCTCCCTTCTCTCTGCACACCCTCCTCTGTGGATCTTCAATGGTGGCTCCCCCATGTCGAATCAAAATGCTGTTTCTGAAAGTACAGTACTCTCCCAGCATGCTGACTGGTTACGGGGGTAGTCAAACACACCCCAACTCCACCCATTCAAGGAACCTGTATTCACGCTAATTTTTTTTATGTTTAAAAAAAGTACAGATTTTTTTTAGTTTTCTTATGAATGAACACTTTACTGAGATGAAAAAATAACTAATCCCCCAAAATTGAGCTTTAGATGTAAATTAAAGGTGCGTAACATCAGTACCAAGAAGGTTGAATGGCCTGCTGTAGAACCTCACAGTAAACTAATGTCAGATAGATACAGTAGGTAGCATGATTATGAAGATGTCTGAACCAGGTTCACTTGGTCAAAGTCACCCCTTACAATCCCCCTTGTCTGACAAGTGTCAACAGTTGCGCGGCGAGCCAGAATGGTATTGACGTTATGACATTGTGTAGTTCTATGTTTTTTAAATGTAGCACCAATTTATTTTCATGTTTTTATATCTATATCTTGTTGTAGAGAAACACTGACACATAGAAACAAGACACATTTTTGGGTGAATGAATATGCAGTCTCCTCACTTTGTGTTCAACGTGCAATTTTTATTTGATTTACTTTTTAATAGGTGAAAATTCTGTACCTCCCTTGTATTACCTTCTGATACTATACTGTACATTTCACTGTTGATGACATTATCTAAATCAGGGATGGGCAACTCCTGTCCTTGGGGCCGGAGTGGTGACAAAACTAAACTAATGATCATGATTAGGCGATTATTGGAGTCAGGTGCAGAAGGGACACCAAGTCCCCAAGGACTGGAGTTGCCCATCCCCTCATGAAACTTTGCTCTTAAAAAGAACATTCAAGAGAGAGCTATAGTACTTCCTCTCTGTAGGCTGAATGGAGAACTACAACTCCCATCCAACCCCGAGACCATTAGAGAACTACAAATCCCATGCAATGACAGCAGGCACATAGCAATAAAACTCCTGCCACTGGTGCTGCAGTAGCCCTACCGTAAATAGCAATAATAACTATTTGGCAGTGTGTTTCTGGGGTCTCGATAGGATGTTATGTAAATATGCGATGTCAGATTTCATTGAACACCCTACTGACCTTGTTAACCCTTGAATTGCATCCTTTTTCACTCCAGAGTCTAATATAAATAAAATAATAACAATGAATAAAGTTTGGCCTTGTTTAAATCACTCAACTGTACTGCTGAACCTCTGAAAGAGTGTATGCACACAAAGACAACAAGACACATCGTTACATATAAATAACATTTTCTTTATATCGTTTGAGTGCGTGTAACAGAAAGACAGTGCTCCCATTCACTTGGATATGCATAGTTAGATGTAGACGCAGACAGAACACAAACATAGAAGCATTATTTTCACACAGTCAGTTGTCAACATGACATCCAGTGCCTCCTCTGTACCTCAGTGCATAGAATAACTTAAAAGACAAACCAGTTCTAACTGGTCTACCTCAACAATGCAGTGCATAGAGAGAGAAGAGAAGGAAGGAAGAGAGAGAACGAGGATATAGATGCAGCTGTAGTGTAGAAATCCAAACAACAGCCAGTAAACTGTTTCAAACAAGCCATTTGGGACAGAAATCCCGTCATCTTAAATTCTCTCTGGAACTTTGTGTGTGTGTGTGTAAGAGTCCCCACACTCCTCAGCAACTGGTAATGCGTTTCCTGAAATATGTACTTTCTGTTAAGCGTCTCTTGTTTTCTAAAATGTTATTTGTTTTCCAGAGTAGAGCAGGAGTTTGAGTCCCATGCTGAATGAATGGAATGCCCAGGCCAGAGGAATCACTTCCTGAGGTCATCAGAGTTCAGCCAGGTTCCGTACTCCTCCACGTCCCTCACAACCAGGAGCATCTCTGCCACGTCCGGAGACAGCTGTTCACTGAGAAATATACTGAGAGAGAGAAGCGGAGTGTGGTGAGGGAGAGAGAGCAATTGGGAGAGTGAGAGAGACTGGTTTACAAGAGTGCAAAGTACAAACTGTAACAAACAGACACTGTGGTAAGCCTCATGGGACCACTCCTCTAACAGGATGAGATCGAACTCTGACTAGTAGTCTACCACAGTCAAATTGTGGGCTGCGTTCAAGGGTTCCTGACAGGATTACTATGTAAAAATTTTTTTTTACAGAGGGACATTTCTGTTTGTAAACAACAAGCATGAGAAGTTGAGCGTAAAGTTGGAGATACTGTGTCTTTGATTAGGAGTTGTACAATGCATGTCTGCAAAGTCATCGTCCCTCCCTTCACTCACCGGAGATCTGCTTCGTTCCCGATGCAGACAGGACTCTTTAGTTTGGAGTCGAGGTTGTAGTAGTGTCCATTAACCTGGCGCACTGCAAGCCAGTGCCGCCGCTTGACGGGGAGGGACACAATTCCAAGAGAGACACGTGACGGAACGTTCAGGATGAACCCCTGGACCTTGTCAACACAGAGACTCTGTACTGTTCTGAGGGAGAAATAGGAAAAGGGAAGGAGATGTTGGTTTAAAATCAACAGAGCCACAGTGGTGGTGAGGGGAGGAACAGTGATGAACAGTAGAAGTAGACAGAATCGGTGGCGAAGTTTCCTTATCAGTATATTTTCTTTGGTCAATAAAACTTTAGCTCTTCGTGACCAGTAGCAGTACTTGGTTGGATTTATTACACAGGTGTATTTCATTGCCAATCATCTCTTCAGAATCTGTCTGGCCCTGAGGTATTGAAGTCTGACCTGCGTTTGTCCCACCATACTGCAGCCAACTCTCTGCTCTGTAGGGCAGCCATGATGACGTTGACATCATAGTTGCCTGTGCCCAGCATTGAGCGGTGAGGGTTCACCACACATTGTGGAGCTAGCCTGGGGAGGAAGGGGAAAGAGGGGAACATGGTAAGAACAGATTCACATGCTCTTGGAACTCATGGAGAAAGTGTGTGGTGGGTGCTCTTTGGATCACAGGCTTATAGCAGTACTTGATGATTTACATGCAGAGATTGCATATTGAAGAGTCTGTGTGTTATCATTGACACAAAGAACCCTGTTTAGCCAAAACACCACCCCCTAAAGATGACATTACACACACACATCGCCTGACCTAAGTGACCTCACCGCTTGCAGATGTCATCTGCCGTCTCCTTGGTGAACACTTGTTCTTGCAGAACGTTGTTTAGAGCATGAATGGCGCACAACTCCAGTCGCTGCTTCTCATGGAAAACCTCTCCTTCGCTCATAATAACCCTGTTGATAGACAAAATACACAAAACATAAGCATGTTGACTGCAGCTGTTCAATACATTGTTGAATATGAACTTTCAACAAAACTGTGAAAAGGGAACAAAACAATAGCCATCTCCTCTGTAATACTCCAGAAAAAAACACGTGCATTCGAAGTCCAATAGAATGCTTAATTTCATTCAATTATTAACTAACTTAACTAGATCAGTCTTTACCGTATTGGAAGTTGTCCGCAGTGTAATGGCCAAATAAAGCGGTGTATCAATGTCAGTAATAGCTCTTTCGGTGCTCTTATTCCACGACAAACAAAATAATAAAATGTACCTACTGTACACGTAAATCTATTATACATAAACTTGCTGATTGTGCGATTTTACGCTCACAAGAACATGCTAGTGAATTCTCTAGTAAGAATGGGAAAAACCGGAAGCTTGATTGTTGTTGTTCAACTGTCACGCCCCGTAAATTGGAGCGAGCGTCGTTTTTGTCCTCGCTGAATTTCTCTGCAACGCGCATCAGGCTATCCAATCAGTGATTAGTGCGTGCTGAAAGCCAGGAACTATGCGTGGTGCCAGCAAAGATGGCGCGCCTGGAAAAGCCCATAGACTTAGATAGACATCGCATCATTGTATATGTACCATTATGGCGTTTGTGAAAGCAGGGGCAGCGCAATTGAGGGCATCTCTATTTTGAAGTAGTCCATTTTCTATGATTTGGTAAACAAACTGAATGTGTGCATACCACTGAGATGTAATAAGAACTGAAGACTACATCCAAGATGTCCGCCTGTTGTTTTCAAGGTAATCGACTCACTTTCGCATACGTTGATTAATTTCATGGACCGTCTATATCTGGGATGCAACCGCACAAGGAGCAGCGCAAGCAGTGATGACATCATCACATCATCCAAAAACAGAGCAGACATTTGATGAATATAAAATGTTAATATCTTCGGCTGTGAGTGATGGGGAAAAAACGGCCTCAGCAACAATTATTGAAAAATGTATTGGATGTTTTGTTCACAAAGGAGATGACTAAGTGTCTTATTAAGAATTTTCTAATCTGACTTCTCTATGTGACAGTGTATTGAAATGGTCCTTTTGGGCCGGGCATACGGGACGGTTGAGCTAATGTAGGCTAATGTGATTAGCATGAGGTTGTAAGTATCAAAATAAATTCCCTGGACATACACATATCTGATATGGGCAGAAAGCTTAAATTATTGTTAATCTAACTGCACTGTCCAATTTACAGTAGCTATTACAGTGAACGAATATCATGCTATTGTTTGAGGAGAGTGCACAATTATGAACTTGAAAATGTATTAATAAACCAATTAGGCACATTTGGGCAGTCTTGATACATTTTCAACAGATATGCAATGGTTCATTGGCTCTGTCTAAAACTTTGCACATATACTGCTGCCATCTAGTGGCTAAAATCTAAATTGCGCCTGGGCTGGAATAATACATTATGGCCTTTTGCATTTCAAAGATGATGGTACAACAACAAAAAAACGCATGTTTTTTTTCTTTGTATTATCTTTTACCAGATCAAATGCGTTATGTTGTCCTAGATTAATTTCACATTTCCACAAACTTCAAAGTGTTTCCTTTCAAATGGTATCAAGAATATGCATATCCTTGCTTTAAATCCTGAGCTACAGGCAGTTAGATTTAGGCGAAAATTGGTCTGATCCTTAAGATTAAACTGCGGTACAGAAGCAAAACTGTGGGAGCAGTCAAAACCATGCTTCTAGACTGGCCACTTGGTGCATACTGCCACCTGGAGTGCGTTGTTTGAACAGGTATAAAGCTTGCCGATTTACTGCCACCTGCAGTTATGGAATGTTTGTTCACAAGTATAATGCATTGGCTGATCCCTCCTGGTGACCTGGTTGGAATTATGTGATCCTTCCTTAACCCATAGGAAGTCCCACCCAGTGACTACTTCAAAATAGTGAAAGTGCTCATGGCGCTGCCCATTCTAAAATAGACATTTGGGCACTAGTCCTCTATCTATCTCTATGGGGAAAGCCACAAACATCCTGTCCAAATGAGCATTACAAGTTAGTGCCTTTGTATAAACTGTTTAATGTAAATAAAAATGATTGATTGACTTTATTTTATTTTATTGTATTTTTACATCGCAATTAACAGCCATAAAAATCACATTTGACAAAAAGTATTTGCATATGACACAAGCAATCATGTCATTAATCGAAAAACATTTTCTGATTGCAGAGAGGGCCACAAGGGGAAATCTATGTGCACTGTTTTCCTACAAATAATTCGAAGAAAATATCCAGAACCAGAATCCAAAAATAAAAACACGCAGACAATGTAGTGATGAGGCGCACTCTAGTGGTCAATAGAAATACTGCATGAAAAAGTCTCAGTGGGGGTTGAAAGCCAAAACTTTCCCTTCCAAAATGATGGATAATAGGAATAATTTAAATGTAATGTTACTTGGAATGTACCTTTTCAAATCTCGGGTGTATCACTGTATCTTGAGGATGGCATTAATAATCACTCGTCTACATTAATTTACTTTTAAATAACAGGCAATATTCTGTGTCTGGCACATGGTAGGCACTTTCCCACTCTGGCCTTTGTGACCATAGTTCTCAGGACGGTTGGTCAGGGCCAGGGGCTTTCAAATTAAATCTGAGTTTATGTCCCCTCAGTCACACACTGATGTCAGTAGACTGGGGTTGGCAGGCTGGGATGTTTTCTGTTTTTTGTTTGTACGGAAGCAACACTTACATTAGATTTGCTGTGAGCTGTAAAAGTTTCCTCCATGCAAGTAATACATGTGATAAGAGTCTTACAGGTACAGATATTTAACCCCTTATTATAATGTTGGATGCCAGTGCTTGATGGTTTGGTACCTTAACAATGGGCAAATAAATGTTTTACCTCATGCAACAAGGGGTTACGTACCCAGGTTTTATTGTGCTGCTCACCAAAAGTCATGAAGAGTGAAAAGGTGATTTGTGGAAGATCCTAAAGAATTATGTGGACAGGTTTGAGAAATAGCTACATTTGTTGTAATGCCTTGGAATGGATGGCGTTATGTGTGAACATTAGAATGCCGACCATATTGTTACACAAAGTTGCTATTGTAGTAATTACCAAGCATATCTAACATTTTGACTAATAGTTCATGCGTCTGATAGCATCGAACGTTCTAAATTCTGATTTGTTGCATTCTAGCCTGGTTGCCATCTCTGTGTCTCTGCTCAGCTATTACATTCCACTCCTTGCCCAAGCAAATGACAGGAGTGGCAAGGAGTTGAATGTTAGCTAAAAAGACTGGTACCTCGACTAGTATTCAATTAAAATCAAATCAAATTTTATTTGTCACATGGTTCGTAGACAACAGGTGTAGACTCACAGTGAAATGCTTACTTACGGGTCCTTTTCCAACAATGCAGAGTTAAAGATCAAATAAAATAAATACAAATAAAATAGAAATAGTAACACAATGAATAAATATGCAGTGAATAACGAGGGAGTACCAGTACAGAGTCAATGTGAAGGGGTACAACGTAATTGAGGTAGCTATGTATTGTACATATAGGTGGTGTTAAAGAGAATAGGCAACAGGATAGATAATAGACAGTAGCAGCAGTGTATGTTGTGAGTGTGAAAGTGTGTGCGTGTGTGGCATCAGTATGCATATGTGTGTTGGGTTGTCAGTGTAAGTATATGTGAGTGTGCATAGAGTCAGTGCAAAAATGGGTCAATGCAGGTAGTCAGGGTTGCCATTTGATTAGCTATTTCGCAATATTGTTTAGAAGTCTTATTTATTTTAACTAGGCAAGTCAGTTAAGAACAAATTCTTATTTACAATGACGGCCTACCCAGCCAAACTCTAACGACTCTGGGCCAGTTGTGCACCGCCCCATAGGACTCCCAATCACGGCCAGTTGTGATACAGCCTGGAAACGAACCAGGCTCTGTAGTGACACCTCTAGTACTGAGATGCAGTGCCTTAGACCGCAGCACCACTCAGAAACTTCTTTGGTTTGGGGGTAGAAGCTGTTCAGGGTCCTGTTGGTTCCAGACTTGGTACATTTATTTGATTGGTACCACTTGCGGCAGCAAAGAGAACAGTCTCTGATAATTTGTTAAGCCTTCCTCTGACACTGCCGTCTATAGGTATACTGTATGGTAGAGTTAGGTTCACTGGGGTTAGGTTATATTGAAGTTTAGAAAAAAATATATATTGTGTGCGGCTGTCTGTCAAGATGAAGGCCTACCCTCTGGGTGGGTATGAGGTTTTCAAACGCACCTATGGCTTGGAAGCATTTTTGACATTCTCGACTTTGGATGGCTGGTGGAAATGTCAAGTATGATGACGACAGAGCACCTACGATATGTGATTGGTCTTGTTGGTTACGTTGTTTGTACACGTGTTGTATGGCTAAAATCCCGATTGGTCAAGACAACACAATTTCATTTGAGAGATCGTAGTTGTGTTCCGTGTCAACGAAAATAGTAGCTGGCTAGCTACTCTAGCACTTGGCCACCACATAACTTTGTCTAAAAACACTTTCTTCCAGTAGCTCGCTTCCCTTCACTGTATACGTTATTTACCCCAAAAGCAGGCTGTTTTTAGCAGAATAACGAATTGGAGTTAACGTGCTATCAGAGTATCTGAACTTTCGAGAAGAATTTCAGCTAGCAAACTGCAGCTGGCTAACGCGTTAGCATAACTTGATCGCTTACTTGGCCATTCGAGATCTAAAAAGTCGGCGATAACTACATTTATTAACTTATTTGAGGTGTCGTGGACCACTTGTTCGTCAATCAAGCATAAGCTGCAAGCATTTGTTAGTAGCTAGCTACCGTTGCTATTTAGACGAGGATTACAGAGTTAGCTAGCCCCAGTCACCTGAATACTATTATTCTTCGGAAGACATGGTAAGTTAAAATTGTTTACAAACACTTTCATAAATGGATACAATTATTGGTTATTTAGCTAACTAACAAAGCAAGTCTAATTGTTTTCCAGCTGTTTAGCTAACGTTAACTAGCTAACGTTACTTAGCCGAGACCTAATTTAGCTAACTAGTTAAGTTGGGTAGATAACGTTGATTGGTTGTTTGCTTGCTATAGTTACGTTAACTAACTGGCGTTAGCTGATGTAACGCTAACTACGATTGTCTTTTGCAGGGTAGTTCAGTGTTGACACTTCTCCCGAACACAATTTAAATGGAAAACTGTCCAACATAAAGATGAATCACTAACTAACTTTTACACGATTGTCAGCAAATTAACTATCATAACGTGAACACACCCCAAAGTTGGCGTATGTAGCTAGCTATGCAAGTTAGCTAGCTACCTAATGATGATGATTTGGCTGGCTAGCTACCTAATGTTAGCTTGCTAGCTAGATATCTTATTTCTTCTCTTTTAGCTAAATTGATGTGTTGTAATAAGAACTACATCAATGTGTTACACGGTTGGGCGATTTAATGGTACATTGGCTATTTGACTTGACAATGATGTGAACTAGTCAGTCATTTTAGGCTAGCTTTCGGCTAACTGTTAATTCGCTAGCTAGCTACAACCTAGCTTTATTTGACAAAGACAGAATGGCTAACTTGATGTCCGTTTTGTATGGCTAGAAAATGCTAATACAATATCTTAACTTTGACCGGTTTGTACATTTATCAATGAAGTAAACTGCCCGACATTGGCTGAAATCGCAGATGTCAGTTGTGACACATAGCTTATCCACTGTACTCTCATGATGATATTATCGTGAATCACCACCTGGCCTGTACTGTAGCCGACTCAACCACGATTTACGATGGAGTTGAGCAGCGACTAGTGTGGGCAAACTGGAGTTTCTTAGTCCCATACAATATAGTTTTTATCAAAAACTACTGATTATAGCATCCAAAGAATACCCCGCAATCACGCAGAAATGTGTGTGGGTTATTCTTTGGGTGTTGAAATCAGTAGTTTTTGATTAAAAATGATTTTATGACGAAGGAGCACCACTCTGTTCACACTAATCGCAGCTCATCTCCATCATAAATCGTTGAGTTTAATCGGCTACAGGCCAAAGGCTTATCAGACAGTAGATAGCTACATTGATTCTGAGCAACCATTTTGGTGACAGCTTTACTGAAATTGTCCCTTACTGAGATTTTCCTGTTATTAATGTGTTTGTGATCATGGGATGTGTGGTTTCCATATCTATAGTATTTACCATATTTGCACCTTTCTGTTGGTATTGGGACAGAATAGTAATGTATGTGTGTGCCCTATTTATAGAACTCCAATGTAGAGAACTTGCCGCCCCAGGTTCTGCGTCTGGTGTACAAAGAGGTGTCTGCACTAGCTGCAGATCCCCCTGAAGGCATCAAGATCTACCCCAGCGAAGAAGACATCACAGAACTCCATACAGCCATCGAGGGACCAGGTAACGCATACCTCTGTGTCATGGGAAATGTTTTGTCTGCCTAGGGAAGCTGTAATGTAGAACATGCTTAATGCTGGGGTTGACATTAAACTCTAAAAGGTATAGGCAAAGGTCATGGTCACTTGCCCAAAAAATGAAAAATGTTCTTCTACATGTACACATGTATTTAAAAAGAAAAAAATCAAGTACCTTTCATTTGAATATTGTTTGAATGAGTCAGCACACTTATGACACTTCAAACCCCTTTTTTCATAAGTTTCATGCTAATTCTGTAAAGGAGTTCCCTTAAGGCGTCAGCATGCTTCAGTTCGGCTGGCGGATAGCCGAAGTCGGCTAGGCGAACCAAACGAGTGTGCTCGCATACTCCCTTAAAAGACCTTCGCTTGGAAAAATAAGTAAAAAGCAGAAATAGTATTGCTTGTCCATTGTTACATGCAATAGCCAGTATACACTTCTTCAACATAGTCAGATTTAGTCTAAGATAACTCAAGAAATCTGTCAATAGTTTTCATGTTTTTGACAAGGATGTTTGCAGTATTTCGCAATGAAACATTTTCATGAAAACGAGTCGTCTCTCGTTGAATGACAACCGACTTTACTGAAGAATCCCTATTGTTGGCCAATCACTGACAAAGGGGTGTAGACTTCGGCTACTGACTCTGGCTACCAACTTTGGCTTGCCACAAGAAAAAATGTGCGCCTGAACAACAACAACAAATCTTACCGAAGTCCAAAACTAACAAAAACGGCACAAAATATTGTCTTAATTTATGCACAAACTCTTCCAAGCTGTTTCGGCTGGGAAGCATGCAGACGCCTTTACTCTGACAGACTTCTGAAGAAAAGGGTTAAAGTGTGTGTTAAAGTATGAAGTAATGATCACACATGTAAAATACTCCATAGAGGCATGAAATTTAAGTCTCCGGTACTTTTGTGTACTTTTTAGACAATAGTTCTGAAAGTTGCGCTCAGCAGCCAAAAGTGGTACTTGGAAATTGCATACCATGTGCAGATGTGTGCACCATGTCATTGCTCTCTCTCGCTCTGCTGTGTGTATCTTGTTGACTGTCACTCAAATGGCGAGGAGTTGAAGCCCATTGGCTGAAACGAATTGCTAGGGGCTGGCCCACGTGGGGTAAAATTTAGGAAAAAGGTGCAGCACAGCTTCCAGAAAAGTCGCTTTCAAACTTGAGATTTCGTGGCTAATTCAGGTTAGACCTCAACTATGCTCAGATTACACACTGGCTATCTAACACACTACTAGAGGCAGTTGGCATAAAGGCCTAAACATTTTATTTAGTTGTCCAATCTTCACTGTCTGAACTAGAAAACACTTAGGCCTACTTGAGTTGCAAGGTAATTTGTTAAATTATGGACTCCTACCGCCATTTGAGCACTGACATTTGCTTCCGAAACAGGTCCGTCTTTCTCATATCACTGCACATTTAGCCTACTCCTGTTTTAACAGGGTGTAATTAGCTTATTATTGGCTATTTACCTTAATCAAAACAATGTTTTTGTTACATATGTCCATCTGTAACCTATTCTAAATGACAGACTAGCAGTTCGCTAAATAGACCGGATGCATTAATCTTTTTCAAATCTGCAGCTCGTAGTTGGAACACATTTCCCTACTTTAATCAACCAGTCCATTTCGAATTTGTGATAAAGCTGTCGTGATTTGGCAAGAAATGTAGCTTGTCAACAGTTTTGTTTGTGTATCCCGTCTGTTAGATGCATTTTTATAGGCAGTAATTTCTATCGTCTTAATGGGAGCTTGGGTGCGCAACGCGCTTGTGTAGATGGAGCGGTCGGATCTGAATGGAGTGAGATGAAAGAATGTAGGGAGAACTGTGATCACTTGGCAGGATTTTTTTTTTTGTCACTTATGCACATGAACAAATGGAACACGAGTCGACGTGAATGAACGCTAGTCTTCAGGACAAAAGGCAGATTCCACCTTACCGACTGTTCAGTTTACCTGGCCTGGACAACCAGTAATGTCAACCCCTGCTTGACGTGGTTTATTTATTGTTCTTCAATAGAAGGAACCCCGTTTGCCGGGGGTGTTTTCCGGATGCGACTGGTCCTGGGGAAGGACTTCCCTGCTGCACCACCGAAGGGCTACTTCCTAACCAAGATCTTCCACCCTAATGTGGGCCACAAGGGAGAGATCTGTGTCAACGTCCTGAAGAGGGACTGGAGGGCAGAGCTGGGACTCAGACATGTATTACTAGTAAGAAACATTTAAGCATCTCCTATGGGTGCTTCTTAATAATCCAAAATAGCAATGGGTGAAATAAAATATTGTATCTGGTGCATTTTATATTCTTAACATTTTGTATAGTAATCTCTGCTTGGTTCAAGGAAAACCTTGAAATATACCCTGATGACTCACTGGTGTTCATTCTCTCTCTCTCCTCAGACTATCAAGTGCCTTATGATCCATCCCAACCCTGAGTCAGCTCTCAATGAGGAGGCTGGGCGTCTGCTCCTGGAGGACTATACAGAGTATGCGTCCCGTGCTCGCCTCCTGACTGAGATCCATGCCATGGGGGGGCACGGGGGGACGTCAGGGGTGCCCCAGGACCCCGCCGATGGCCCCCTGCCAAAAAAACATGCAGGGGACCCTACCAAGAGGGCGATGGGGCCAGGGGTTGCCCCCTCTGCTGCTCTGGGTAACGGAGCCAATGGAAGCAGTACTACCTCCAGCAGCAGCAGTAGTAGTAGCAATAGTAATGTTGTAGGGAAGAAGAAAACTGATAAAAAGCGAGCGTTGAGACGACTCTAATGCTGCTTGAAGTCTTCTCTGTGTGTGTGTGTGTGTGTGTGTGTGTGTGTGTGTGTGTGTGTGTGTGTGTGTGTGTGTGTGTGTGTGTGTGTATACTGAATATTGTTCCCCTCTCCCAGACTCTTTCTATACCCCTGACTCTGTACTGTCCCTTTTGTACTCATTGCATCTGGTATCCCTGTTCATTCCTTATTGCCATATATTCTCCCAATCCCCTGTGGATAAATCCATTTGCATTCAATTACTTTTTGACAGCACCCCTTTTTGATTTGAATGAAACCTTCCGTACATATTTGTCTGTTGTAGAAGTGCTCAGAAAGTGAATGTCAAAACACAAAAGAAAAAGGTGCTCAAATTTGCCCCCTTTTGCAGACCCCACCACACAATGAGACATCCATGTCTACATCACTGGAAAAGAGAAACGGTTGAGATTTGATATATTTTAAAAGCTTGCAAACAGGGTTGTCAGACTATTTAGTCATTTCTTGTTTGGGTGGGGTATGCAAAATGGGGCAACTTTGAGCACCTTTATCTCCTGAATGTTTTTGGCATTTCGGTCCAGAAAGTCCCTTTCTGACCACTTCTTCCATGGGAAAACATGTATGTAAAGTTGTTTAAAACAAAAGGGATGTTGTGAAAAAGTGACTGACTTCAAATAGGTTCACCGCTATGTGTTAGTTCTCTCCATGGTTCCTCACTGTCATGATCTGAGAGGTTTTATTGTGTTTCATACACAGCACTAGTGATTGTGTGTGTCATACACTAGCTAGACTGTTTGAGCTTCAGTCTGACTCATCTCCCCTATCTGAAATTAGGCTTCTTTGTGTTCAGTGTTCACTAAACAAAATGTCTTAGATATTTTGCAAAAACAGAAAATAACTCTTTCCCCACCCCCTTGACATGGCTCCTGTTGCTGAAATGGTACCGTGTACTGCCCAGCTAGCTCGTGTTGGGAAACTGGTGAGATGTTTTGTCACGTTTGAGTTGAGTTACCTTATATGAAATCAGGTTGTCGTAAGGGTGGAGGACTTATTAGATTATGCAATGTTTTTTGATTCCTAGAGTGAAACAAAACATGATGAGATGGTCATTCATTGGGTAGTCAAATGAGGAAGCAACAATGAGAAGTTTTCCTAGAAAATGTTTGTCTAGTAGTGGTCGAAATGAGATGGACACGAAGGGAGCAACATTTGGTCTGATTATTACTTTTAAAAATGATTTCACCCCTATTTTTTTATAAATGTTTATCCCCATGTATGACTATTCTGTTTTTGTATTTTTACAAAATTGTCATTGTTTATTCATTGTCCAGTATTTGCAAGAGTGGTTTTAAAGTGACATGTCTATATTCAGATGTCTTGGTGCGTGTATGAAGTAGGTTATTGTCCATACAGGATTAGGTTAGGGTGCAGGATTGTGCATATCATTGATTATTAATTATATCCCATATATAATTATGGATATTTATTTATATGGTCATAGCTACACATCTGGTCTTTAGTACTAATTTGCCAATAGTGTACTTGTGAACCTTTATTGTTAAACGTTTTTAATTTGATTTGTATGGATCAAATACCTGCTCCGGTCGTATGCACTATCCAGCTCCTATCCTGTTCCCATATGGGCCAGATTTGGGAAAAACAATGTATTTGTCAATAGGGAAGCCTCAACAGATTTGACAGAAAGGAACTCCCCGGTCGATGATCTCCTCTGGCTGGGTTTCCCGGGCATGTTTTCTCCCTCCGTTCTTAATGCATGTTGGCGTCTACATTTCCCAGGGAAACAATCAACAGTTGTCTTTTACTTCGGTGGAAAAAGGTGCCTGGGAAAAACAGTCATTGTGCGATAATTAACGGGTGGGTATTTTTGTGTCCATTTTAAGTTATTTAAATTAATAAATAAGAAATATTTGGGAAAAAAATGTATCATTTAGTTCTTTCTTCAGTGTTGGTAAGATATTGAAAATATTACGGTGTGAATAGCATTGCTTTCTGTGGTACAGTAGTATAATGACAGAAGGGAGATATCAGATTTTTAGAGAGCCCCCAATGTAGTTTGTCTATCTGGGGCATATTTCATAGTAAAAACAGGATTAATTTCCTCTTCATCTGTAAAGGTCTGAGAACACGGGATGGGTGAAAAGCAGCAGGGGAAACGAGTTGGAGGGAGCCACTACACTGTTGAGCTCCACCCATTGTGTCATGAATTCCATACACACCTGTTTAGTCTAGTGGAATGTGCCCCCAGCAAGCAGGCTGTCAGTTGATGTACGTAATGAAGGGCTCCTTCCTCTGGCGTGGCTGCAGTGAGCAGCCTGCAGAGAAACCAGCTACCCATCTGGTTGGAAATATGTCTGACATCCTAGTATTGCCCTCAGACACCTGAGTGTTGGGCTGGAGGTGACGTTAGGAAACCTCCTGTTTAGAAAGGTTTTTCACCTTCTAGTCCCCATCCAGTGGAACGGTTGATTCAACCGTCTATCAGAGTACCCTACCACCTTGACGATTATGGGGATAGAAAATACGGAGTGGCTGCGGATCCAACTTTTCTGGCCCCATCTTCCCAACAGCTGAAGGTCCCGAAGCTTTTGCTCGTGTGAAATTCTCTACCTTACACACAGTCTTGGCTTTACTCATAAAGAACAGGCTACTGTTGCGACTGGCGCTCGTCTAGATAGTTAGATCAAAGTTGAAACAATGTCTGCATAAACACTGATACTGGTCTACATAACAGAACCAAAAAGAGTAGCATACTATGTTACTGTGTAATTTCTTCTGAGATTTTAGGATGATTGTACAAATGGTCACATTTTTCTCCAACACATCGTGCTCCATTAGGCAAAATATTTTATTTTGAGCTAAGCACAGCTAGTCTATGCTTCAGTTTGTTAACTCCGTCTGCTTGTTAACACGTTCACTCACTACATAATAGAACAACACTGTAGGGTACTTCCTATCTGCACTGTAGGGTGATTCCTATCTGCACTGTAGGTTACTTCCTGACTGCAGTGTAGGGTAATTTGTGACTACACTGTAGGGTACTTCCTGACTGCAGTGTAGGGTAATTCGTGACTACACTGTAGGGTACTTCCTGACTGCAGAGTAGGGTAATTCGTGACTACACTGTAGGGTACTTCCTGACTGCAGTGTAGGGTAATTCGTGACTACACTGTAGGGTACTTCCTGACTGCAGTGTAGGGTAATTCGTGACTACACTGTAGGGTACTTCCTGACTGCAGTTCTAAATATGCATATCCCCCTGAAACAGATATGATTGGTATGCAGATGCTGCACCGGTAATACTTGAGTTATCATTCACAATTGATAGAAATGTGAAGGGAGGTTCTCTAGGAGTAGATCTGAAACTGTGTAAAGTACAGAATCTTGCACATGCACAAAAGCTTCGGGACGTAACGCGTCACGTAGCCGCCTAGATGAAAGTCTTCGGGTGAAGTCTGGGGAGGTGCATCTGCAATAGCAGAAAGTTGGACACTAGTGGGTTTCCAACAGCAAGGCTCAAATCAACATGGCAGTGTCAACATAGCTGCTGTTTGCAAAAGTTTTTCAGAATAAATGTGAAAGTTTATCACACACTCACAAGCTGAAAACTTAATGTGTGTACATTTAAATGATTAGAAAGTCTAATATCGCAGGTGATGAGAAGCAACTGCGGCGGCGACTTCAAAAACTGCATGACCTTTGATCACATGATTTTTGTAAAGTTCATGCAGTCGACATGTAGGCGCAATGCGGACAATTTTTATAACTATAATGCAACACACTTTAAATGGTAGTGACCAACGATAGTCACGATTTGACAAAAGTGATCCACTTCAACGTGCCCAACTTTACATAAATCATGTGATCAAAGGTCATGAAGGTTTGACTGCAGTCGACAGTAAGTTTCTGCAGGTGCTCTTCACCAACTTCATCCTGCAGCCATCACCTGCATTGTGGGAGGCTCTATTGTCAACCAATCATTAGTTTTTTATATGACCCACACCAATGTGACCAAAGACATGACTGAAACAGGAACCAACTTTGCTGCAATTCATGTATACAGTGGATATGTACAAATGAATGTGATATTTGAGGCTCTCCTTTGCCAATTGATCGTAAAATGTGCACACATAGTGGCAAGAAAAAGTATGTGAAGCCTTTGGAATTACCTGGATTTCTGCATAAATTGGTCATAAAATGTGATCTAATCTTCATCTAAGTCACAACAATAAACAAACACAATCTCCTTAAACTAATAACACAATTATACGTTTTCATGTCTTTATTGAACACACCATGTAAACATTCACAGTGCAGGGTGGGAAAAGAATGTGAACCCTTGCATTTAATAACTGGTTGATCCTCCTTTGCAGTAATAAACTCAATCAAACGTTTTCTGTTGTTGCAGATCAGACCTGCACAATGGTCAGGAAGAATTTTGGACTATTCCTCTTTACAAAACTGTTTCATTTTAGCAATATGATGTTTGGTGTGAACCGCTCTCGAGGTCATGCCACAGTATTTTAAATCGGGTTGAGGTCAGGACCACTCCAGAAGGTGTATTTTCTTCTGTTGAAGCCTTTCTGTTGTTGATTTACTTCTGTGTTTCGCGTCGTTGTCCTGTTGCATCACCCAACTTCTGTTGAGCTTCAATTTTCAGACAGATAGCCTTACATTCTCATGCAAAATGTATTGATAAACTTGGGAATTCATTTTTCCGTCGATGATAGCAAGCTGTCCAGGCCCTGAGGCAGCAAAGCAGCCCCAAAACATGATGCTCACTCCACCATACTGTTGGTGTGCTGTGCCTTTTTTTCTCCACACATAGTGTTGTGTGTTCCTTCCAAACAACTCAACTGTAGTTTTATCTGTCCACAGAATATTTTGCCAGAAGCGCTGTGGAACATCCAGGTACTCTTTTGCGAACTTCAGACATGCAGCAATGGTTTTTTTGGACAGGAGCGGCTTCTTCCATGGTGTCCTCCCATTAACATCATTCTTGTTTAGTGTTTTAGGTATCGTGGACTCGTCAACAGAGATGTTAGCATGTTCCAGAGATTTCTGTAAGTTTTTAGCTGACACTCTAGGATTCTTCTTAACCTCATTGAGCATTCTGCGCTGTGCTCTTGCAGTTATCTTTGCAGGACGGCCACTCCTAGGGAGAGTAGCAACAGTGCTGAACTTTCTCTATTTATAGACAATTTGTCTTACTGTGGACTGATGAACATCAAGGCTTTTAGAGATACTTTTGTAACCCTTTCCAGCTTCATGCAAGTCAACAATTCTGAGATCTCTTTTGTTTGAGGCATGGTTCACATCAGGCAATGCTTCTTGTGAATAGCGTACTCACATTTTGTGAGTTGTTTTTTATAGGGCAGTGCAGCTCTAACCAACATCTCCAAACTTGTCTCATCGATTGGACTCCAGGTTAGCTGATTCCTGACTCCAATTAACTTTTGGAAAAGGCATTAGCCTAGGGGTTCACATACGTTTCCCAACCTACACTGTGAATGTTTAAATTATGTATTCAATATAGACAAGAAAAATACAATAATTTGTGTGTTATTATTTTAAGCACACTGTTTTGTCTATTGTGACTAAGATGAAGATCAGATCAAATGTTAATTTATGCAGAAATCCAGGGAATTCCAAAGGGTTCACATACTTTTTCTTGCCACTGTATATTTTCAGTTAGTGAGTGTGTGATATGGGGGCTGGAGACGTGTTTATTTCGACATTATAAAGAACAACTTTTCTACGCAATGGCAACAATGCCATGTTACACTGAGCCTTGCTGTAGGAAAACCACATCAGTGTCTGACTTTTGGCTGTCGCAGATGCACCTCCCCCAACCTCACTCCTCAACCTCCATCTAGAGTCGGTTGCTTTCGCCTTACCACTCAAACAAGCCCAATATCTGACCCTGCTGTATCAGTGGTTGGGGACAATGTTTGTATTCTCTCCCCTTTGCTGGCTTCTGCCAGCCCTTTTTACCCATAACCTAATACTGTTCTCTCTTTCTGGGATTTGCACAGCATGGGCTTATTCATTTGGGGAAACATTTCAGGCTGTTCATAGAGGTATAGAACATACATATGTCATACAGAGCTATTATTGTTGTCTCTTATTATCTGCGGGGTTTAACACCATGAATAAGCCCCATGCTTTACTGTTGGCTGAGAGGCTACAAGAGCTAGTATTGTAATCTGGGAGTATGATGTGCTTTGTCAAAAATAAATGAACATAGTCATTATTCTATGAAATCTAATGAAACACATACAAAAAAATACCTTTATGTGTTATGCACACTACATAGAATTAGGGATTCAAACTTCTCTCACTTCTTTGAAGACATCAGCGTCTTATCAAATTTTGAAATTTTAGGCCTATCCGTCATGGTTGACAGATTCACTCACACGCACCAGTGTTCTGGCTTTGGATTGCGCCTGTCCTCTTCCCCCACCCCGTTTTCATCCCTTTCATAATTGCCACCAACATAATCACACAGTTGCTGTGGCAACCGTTGGTGCACCTCTCTCTCTCTCTCTCTCTTTTTCTCTCTCGCTCTCTCTTTTAATACCCACATACACAAAAAAGATAGTGAGAGAATGTATCAAGGCAGAAAAATATCAAAGGCCCCCCATTTTGATGTATTTTTGCGCATTTATCATCTGATGACCAGCAGCATCATGACGACTGATGGCTGTCAATTTTCATCTTCATTTTTTTCTTCTAACACCTGTGACACTGTAGAGCAGCAGGGCTGGACTACCTCATTTTGGGCCCGGGCACCTACCTTCAGGGGGTTTTGTCATGAGGCTGAGAGAAAATGTTGCAGTTGTAAAGCTAATTTCATGCAATTATACACATTTTGCCATGGGGCAAAGTTAAAAATGTGCTGTTTATAGTTTATCTCATGCTACTCTTCACATTAGACCATGAGGCTGAGAGACAATTTTCCACTTTTAAAGCAAATTTCCTGCTATTCTACACATTTTGGAATGATGCTGAGAGTAAACTTTGCAGTTTTAAAGCTGATTTCCTGTAATTCTACACACTTTGCCATTGCTTATGATGTGTTCATATGCTATTTTGGGGGCCCCCTGGAAGTCGGGGGACCCGTGGCACGTTTTCCGTCCATAATGGTCCATAATCCGGCTCTGCATAGCAGTTGCAGTGCATCATTGAGAAGGATAGCTCATGTCTTCTGTATACAGTCTTTCTGGTATTGGAACCAATCGTATTGGAACCATAATCACTTCCTTAAGCCAATTACAGACCATCATTGATGGGTTGGAATTCAGCATCCGAAAGCCCTGGATAGAACTCTCATCAACACCAGTTCGAGCGACCAATGGGAGCGCACTTGAGCTTTGCGGACCTTAGTGAGACCAGTCGCACAATCCCATAGGCGTTGTATGATCGGGGTCGGTCGGAATTTCTGACGGAACTCTTATATCAGCTTGGAATAAATGGAACGTAAATTTGCAGAGGAAAAATGTGTAGTTTAATTCAGGAAGAAAAAAATCTGTCGACCTTCCTTTTGATGGTGTGATATGCCTATTGTGCTGCACTTGCTTGCTATAGTGAATTCGTAGGATAGCTAGATTTGCTTCTACGGATTTTTTTTTTTACCAGACAATTATATGTGGAACACATGGAATTTATGCACATCGTTTAGTTACAAAATGTATTTCAACAGGAAAAGTTAGACAATATTTCCATAAACTTGCCATTGCACAGCTTGTAGGCTATTCTAATAATAGTTTATTCCATCGATAGAGTCAACTAAAAGAGTTTAGCTCAGGCTAGTAAAAATAAATAGTGCAGATATGTCATATTGTCGACGGATATGCTGGTACACAACATTAGGCAGCAGTTTATCGACTACAAAATGAGGAGGATTTGTCACAGTAGTCTTCCTTCAACAGTTTATAAGACAGTCGTTATTGCCTAACCAGAGCGAATTTATCGCAGCAATCCAGTGCGCACGGTCTCCCCGGCTGTTATACGGCAGAACGCGCAGGTAAGACATGGCAATATATATATTTTAAATTATACAGGAACATCATGAAACAAATGCTCAGTAATAGTTTAAATTGTCTTCGTGTTTCTCGTTACCTCGGGTTCCACATATGGCACAAAGGGATTTGCTATCAATATGGATGAATATAGGATACAGCAACAAAACATATTGATTTGAAAGCTGCGCCACAGAAATCAACTTATCACATAAACACGCTTGTAAGACGCAGCGGATACACATTGACACAGTTTTTATACATTGATACTTCATATGTGATTAGACTACACACACGCAGCCAGTCAGTGTATACACACTCGGGTTCTTATACACCCACGCACGCTTAATGATACATGCAAGTCATACCTCCGTAACCTACATGCAATAATGTATGCGTGCAGTGGTTGAGCTACAAGTTGTTAACCTGTAAAATATATAGATGTGCCGAAGTCCATTCATACACAGACCGGTTACAGCCAGATATGGGTACACAAGCAGCGGCAGGTTCATTGCGCAGTTAAACTCACTATGGGCATTTCAGATTTGCACTAGGCTACTTCTCTGCTGGACTTTTATCAGAACTAAAGCCATTATTTTGTGCAGGGTGCATATTAGACCCTATTGTTTTTCAATATGGAATATGAAAGGAATGTTGTTCAAATGTGAGCATTTAACATGTTGCTCTTCACAGGGTGTGGAGATATTTCTCTCCACACCCAGATTGGATCAAACCAATCTGAAACCAATGAGTCATGATGGACAAGTTTTGTTACATCTTCTTCACACTATAGTATCATAAATCAATAAGCAAGCTGCTGTTGCTGTGATACAATGGCATGCAGGATTAGTCCTGTGTGTTTGTTCTGAATGAGATTAGTGTCATGTCATGATGTCCTTCCTTCAGTGGACATGGAACTCATGGATACATCATTCTGATCTGCACAGCACTGAGTGCTTTGTCCTTCACTTTTTGTTCCCATGTATTCTCTCACTCCCTCCCTCCTTTCCTCCCGTCCTTTAGCATGCAACAATGTATGTGAGACAGCCTTGCCTCTGCCCCCACTCCTCATGCAACTGCATTGCTTCTAGTCAGGAAGAGACATAACTATAGAGACATCTATAGAGAGGAATCTAACTTACAATGTTACAGTATAAACTCAGTGGCCAGTTTAAGGTACACCCATCTAGTACCGTGTCGGAACTCCTTTGCCTCCAGAACAGCCTGAATTCTTTGGGGCATGGACACGTTTCTCAATTGGTGTCAAGAGCCCTAACGTGTGCCAGGAAAACATTCCCCACACCATTACATCACCGCTACCAGCCTGTCCATGCAGGATGGGGCCATGGACTCTTGCTGCTTACACCAAATCCTGACTCTGCCATCAGCATGACACAACATGAACTGGGATTCGTTGGACCAGCCAAAGTTTTCCCACTCCTCAATTGTCCAGTGCTGTTGATCACGTGCCCACTGGAGCAGCTTCTTCTTGTTTTTAGCTGATAGGAGTGGAACCCAGTGTGGTCGTCTGCTGCAATAGCCCATCTGTGACAAGGACCAACGAGTTGTGCATTCCAAGATGCCATTCTGCACACCATTGTTGTACTGCGTCGTTATTTGCCTGTTTGTGGCCTGCCTGTTGCACGATTCTTGCCATTCTCCTTCGACCTCTCATCAACAAGCTGTTTTCGCCCACAGGATTGCCACTTACTGGATGCTTTTTGTTTGTCGCAACATTCTCGGTAAACCCTAAACTGTCGTGTGTGAAAAGCCTAGGAGGCCGGCTGTTTCTGAGACACTCGAAACCACACGCCTGGCACTGACGATCATACCATGCTTAAGACGCTCATTTTGCCAATTCTAACGTTCAATCAAACAGTAACTGAATACCTCGATGCTTGCTTTATATAGCACGCCACTACCATGTGACTCAATCTGTAGTGGCAAACTATTTTCATAAACTGGCCACTAATTGTGTAGTAGTAAATATACAGATATAACTATAGAGACTAACTTACAGTATATAGTGGTAACTATAGAGATATAACTATAGAAATATCTGTCTTCTGATGTTACAGCATATAGTGGTAACTATAGAGATATGACTATAGAGATATCTAACTTACTATGTTACAGCATATAGTGGTAACTATAGAGTTATAACTATAGAGACTAACTTTAGATGTTACAGTTTATAGCAGTAACTATAGAGACATCTAACTTACGATGTTACAGCATATAATGGTAACTATACAGATATAACTATAAAGACTAACTTACAGTATATAGTGGTAACTAAAGAGATATAACTATAGAGATATCTAACTTAGGATGTTACAGTATATAGTTGTAACTATAGAGATATAACCATAGAGATATCTAACTTCTTTTGTTACAGTATATAGTGGTAACTATAGAGATATAACTATAGAGATGTCTAACTTACGATGTTACAGTATATAGTGGTAAGTATAGAGATATAACTTTAGAGACTAACTTACAGTAAATAGTGGTAACTATAGAGATATAATCATAGAGACATCTAACTCACGATTTTACCGTATATAGTGGTAACTATAGAGACGTCTAACGATGTTAAAGCATATAGTGGTAACTATCGACATCTAACTTAGGATGTTAATGCATATAGTAGTAACTATACAGATACAACAATAGAGACTAACTTACAGTATATAGTGGTTACAATAGAGATATGACTATAGAGACGTCTAACTTCTGATGTTACAGCATATAGTGGTAACTAGAGATATACCTATAGAGACTAACATACAGTATATAGTGGTAACTATATAGATATAACTATAGAGACTAACATACAGTATATGGTGGTAACTACAGAGATATCTAACTTCTGATGTTACAGCATATAGAGATATACCTATAGAGATATCTAAGTTACGATGTTACAGCATATTGTGGTAACTATAAAGATATAACTATAGAGATATCTAACTTCTGATGTTACATGATATAGGGGTAAATATAGAGATATCACTATAGAGATATCTAACTTACAGTGTTTCAGCATATAGTGGTAACTATAGAGATATAACTATAGAGATATCTAACTTCTGATGTCACAGTATATAATGATAACTATAGAGATATAACTGTAGAGACATCTAACTAATGAGGCCACAGCATGTCGTGGTTACTCTACAGATTTAACTATAGAGACATCTAACTTCTGATGTTACAGCATATAGTGGTAACCATAGAGATATAACTATAGAGACATCTGATGATGTTAACTCATATAGTGCTTACTGTAGAGATACCTAACTTCGGATGTTACAGTATATAGTGGTAACTATAGTAACATCTAACTTACTATGTTACTGCTTATAGTGGTAACTATTGAGGTATAACTATAGAGACGTCTAACGATGTTACAGCATATAGTGGTAACTATAGAGATATAACTATAGAGACATCTAACTTCTGATGTTACAGTATATAGTTGTAACTATAGAGATTTAACTATAGAGATATCTAACTTAATATGTTACTGCATATAGTGGTAACTATAGAGATTTAACTATAGAGACATCTAACTTCTGATGTTACAGTATATAGTGGTAACTATAGATATTTAACTATAGCGATATCTAACTTACTATGTTACTGCATATAGTGGTAACTATAGAGATTTAACTATAGAGATATCTAACTTACTATGTTACTGCATATAGTGGTAACTATAGAGATTTAACTATAGAGACACACTTACAGTATATAGTGGTTACTATAGAGATATCTAACTTGCGATGTTACATCATATAGTGGTAACTATAGAGATATACCTATAGAGATATCTAACTTGCGATGTTACAGTATATAGTGGTAACTATAGAGATATAACTATAGAGATATCTAACTTCTGATGTTACAGTATATAGTGGTAACAATAGAGATATAACTATAGAGATATCTAACTTGCGATGTTACATCATATAGTGGTAACTATAGAGATATACCTATAGAGATATCTAACTTGCGATGTTACAGTATATAGTGGTAACTATAGAGATATAACTATAGAGATATCTAACTTCTGATGTTACAGTATATAGTGGTAACTATAGAGATATAACTATAGAGATATCTAACTTCTGATGTCACAGTATATAATGATAACTATAGAGATATAACTGTAGAGACATCTAACTAATGAGGCCACAGCATGTCGTGGTTACTCTACAGATTTAACTATAGAGACATCTAACTTCTGATGTTACAGCATATAGTGGTAACCATAGAGATATAACTATAGAGACATCTGATGATGTTAACTCATATAGTGGTTACTGTAGAGATACCTAACTTCGGATGTTACAGTATATAGTGGTAACTATAGTAACATCTAACTTACTATGTTACTGCATATAGTGGTAACTATTGAGGTATAACTATAGAGACGTCTAACGATGTTACAGCATATAGTGGTAACTATAGAGATATAACTATAGAGACATCTAACTTCTGATGTTACAGTATATAGTTGTAACTATAGAGATTTAACTATAGAGATATCTAACTTAATATGTTACTGCATATAGTGGTAACTATAGAGATTTAACTATAGAGACATCTAACTTCTGATGTTACAGTATATAGTGGTAACTATAGAGATTTAACTATAGCGATATCTAACTTACTATGTTACTGCATATAGTGGTAACTATAGATATTTAACTATAGAGATATCTAACTTACTATGTTACTGCATATAGTGGTAACTATAGAGATTTAACTATAGAGACACACTTACAGTATATAATGGTTACTATAGAGATATCTAACTTGCGATGTTACATCATATAGTGGTAACTATAGAGATATACCTATAGAGATATCTAACTTGCGATGTTACAGTATATAGTGGTAACTATAGAGATATAACTATAGAGATATCTAACTTCTGATGTTACAGTATATAGTGGTAACAATAGAGATATAACTATAGAGATATCTAACTTGCGATGTTACATCATATAGTGGTAACTATAGAGATATACCTATAGAGATATCTAACTTGCGATGTTACAGTATATAGTGGTAACTATAGAGATATAACTATAGAGATATCTAACTTCTGATGTTACAGTATATAGTGGTAACTATAGAGATATAACTATAGAGATATCTAACTTCTGATGTCACAGTATATAATGATAACTATAGAGATATAACTGTAGAGACATCTAACTAATGAGGCCACAGCATGTCGTGGTTACTCTACAGATTTAACTATAGAGACATCTAACTTCTGATGTTACAGCATATAGTGGTAACCATAGAGATATAACTATAGAGACATCTGATGATGTTAACTCATATAGTGGTTACTGTAGAGATACCTAACTTCGGATGTTACAGTATATAGTGGTAACTATAGTAACATCTAACTTACTATGTTACTGCATATAGTGGTAACTATTGAGGTATAACTATAGAGACGTCTAACGATGTTACAGCATATAGTGGTAACTATAGAGATATAACTATAGAGACATCTAACTTCTGATGTTACAGTATATAGTTGTAACTATAGAGATTTAACTATAGAGATATCTAACTTAATATGTTACTGCATATAGTGGTAACTATAGAGATTTAACTATAGAGACATCTAACTTCTGATGTTACAGTATATAGTGGTAACTATAGAGATTTAACTATAGCGATATCTAACTTACTATGTTACTGCATATAGTGGTAACTATAGAGATTTAACTATAGAGATATCTAACTTACTATGTTACTGCATATAGTGGTAACTATAGAGATTTAACTATAGAGACACACTTACAGTATATAATGGTTACTATAGAGATATCTAACTTGCGATGTTACATCATATAGTGGTAACTATAGAGATATACCTATAGAGATATCTAACTTGCGATGTTACAGTATATAGTGGTAACTATAGAGATATAACTATAGAGATATCTAACTTCTGATGTCACAGTATATAATGATAACTATAGAGATATAACTGTAGAGACATCTAACTAATGAGGCCACAGCATGTCGTGGTTACTCTGCAGATTTAACTATAGAGACATCTAACTTCTGATGTTACAGCATATAGTGGTAACCATAGAGATATAACTATAGAGACATCTGATGATGTTAACTCATATAGTGGTTACTGTAGAGATACCTAACTTCGGATGTTACAGTATATAGCGGTAACTATAGTAACATCTAACTTCGGATGTTACAGTATATAGTGGTAACTATAGAGGTATAACTATAGAGGAATCTCACTTTTGATGTTACAGTATATAGTGGTAACAATAGAGATTTAACTATATAGTGGTAACAATAGAGATATAACGACAGAGATATCTAAAATCTGATGTTACAGGATATTGTGGCAACTATAGAGATACAACTATAGAGATCTAACTTACGATGTTACAGTGTATAGTGGTAAGTATAGAGATATAACTATAGAGACTAACTTTCAGTATATAGTGGCAACTATAGAGATATAACTATAGAGATGTCTAACTTACGATGCCACAGCATGTAGTGGTTACTATACAGATTTAACTATAGAGACTAACTACTACAGTATACTACAGTATATAGTGGTAACTATAGAGACATCTGATGTTACAGTATATAGTGGTACCTATACAAATATAACTATAGAGACATCTGTCTTCTGATGTTACAGTATATAGTGGTAACTATTGAGATATAACTATAGAGATATCTAACTTACTATGTTACAGTATATAGTGGTAACTATAGAGATATAGCTATAGAGTCTAACTTACAGTATGTAGTGGTAACTATAGAGATTTAACTATAGAGATATCTAACTTACGATGTTACAGTATATAGTGGTAACTATAGAGATATAACTATAGAGTCTAACTTACAGTATGTAGTGGTAACTATAGAGATTTAACTATAGAGATATCTAATTTACTATGTTACTGCATATAGTGGTAACTATAGAGATTTAACTATAGAGACATCTAACTTCTGATGTTACAGTATATAGTGGTAACTATAGAGATATAACTATAGAGACGTCTAACAATGTTACAGCATATAGTGGTAACTATAGAGATATAACTATAGAGACATCTAACTTCTGATGTTACAGTATATAGTGGTAACTATAGAGATTTAACTATAGAGATATCTAACTTACTATGTTACTGCATATAGTGGTAACTATAGAGATTTAACTATAGAGACATCTAACTTCTGATGTTACAGTATATAGTTGTAACTATAGAGATTTAACTATAGAGATATCTAACTTACTATGTTACTGCATATAGTGGTAACTATAGAGATATAACTATAGAGACGTCTAACAATGTTACAGCATATGGTGGTAACTATAGAGATATAACTATAGAGACATCTAACTTCCGATGTTACAGTATATAGTGGTAACTATAGAGATATAACTATAGAGATATCTAATTTCTTATGTTACAGCATATGTCATTTTTACATTGTTACTTGTTAGGATGTGTTAGGATACTGGTGATACATTACAGGAATTATAACTGCATGATGTTTCACTCTAATTTGCGTCTTTAGTCGTGACAAGTCTTTTGGATTAGTATACCCTGCTGGAAAATACAGGTTGGGATGCCTTTTGATGAGAATAGATGTTGTTATTTGAAATGATAAGGAATGTGGTGATGGACATAGAATAACGTATGGATAGAGGATGAAATGGAAGATATTATGGTATCATGGACAACCAGTGATGATGGAGGTAGAAGTTTCAGAATTGGCTAATAGGTGTAGATTGGACTATACCTATTTCTCTCTCCATCTATCTCTCTCTCTTACCCACAGACAGAGCTGCAGTGCTATTCTAAGAGAGTTAGCTGCCTCAACCCACGCACCAAATCTGAGAAAGAGAGAGAAAGGGAGAACGAGGGAGATGGGAGACAGGAGAGCGAGAGGAATGAAAGGAGAGAGGGAGAGACTACAGAAAGGTTCAGAATGCCTGTAGAGTGTACTGCAGTCACACACACACACACACACACACACACACACACACACACACACACACACACACACACACACACACACACACACACACAATCTCTCTGACTGACATACATGCTGCCACTTCAACAACAGCATTAACAGTGTTCATTGTGCAGATATCAGATCTTGCGGATGCAAGTGAAAGGACCTCCAAACACTCTCTTCCATCATATTTCATGCTTGTTGTGTCACCCTGTCTTGTTATGTTGTTTGGGTTGTGCATTTGTGGGTCTGTCTAACTGTGATGTGCTGTGCTGTGCGGTGTTATATTGGTAAGTGCTGGGAGAAATGTACTTGATTCTGTGCCACCCACACACCGCCCTCCCACTCACCACCGTCTATGCGTCTATACCTCTGGCTCTTCCTGCTCCCCACCAACTCTCGCTGCTCATTTAAATCCCGACCCTACATTTATCCCCCTGCTCTCTCTCTCTCTGTTTCACTCTTTCTTTCTCTCCCTCTCTCATCTGCTTTTCAGGAGCTGATGCTCCTGCAAAAGGCAGACACACTAACACACAGACACACCTAGCATACCTACATGCACACACAGTGAAGGGGTAGCTTTGTATGCATGGATTTATTGTGTATTTATTTATATAGGATCCTAAACTGTCAATGAATTATCACATCCTTCCAGTTAATTGATCTTTATTCATGAGCTCAACCTTTACCTGTTGGTTTGAACGTTAGAATGAGTGACATGCCCCTTTAATTGTGTGAGCTGACTGCGTTCAGGCTTTGTTAATTAGCTGATTGCACTTGCACACACCTGTGGCCTGCTGCCTGAAGCGCTTCAGTTTGTTTAAATGGAGGATGATGTTCTGTGTGTGAGTGGGACTGCTGGGATGTCTGCAAGTGTTTTTAATACAACTACAATATTTATTACGATATCACTATCTCTGTCTCATCAATGTGAGGGCCAGCTATCTCACACACGCAGAACAGCACACAATTTCAGGTGCATATGGCTGGCTGCCCTGCCCTGCACACACACACACACACACACACACACACACACACACACACACACACACACACACACACACACACACACACACACACACACACACACACACACACACACACACACACACACACACACACACACACACACACACACACACACACAACAGCACACAAATCAAATTCAGGCGCATACTGTATGCATGGTGCACACTTCTTGACAAGTTCTATTCCAATTTATAGCTAGAAATTCATAGCAATTCATGAGTGCCTTACAGAGTGTGTTGTTTGTGTGCTGCTGTGGTGTGTGTTAGAATACGAGAGAGGTATGTGTGAGTGTGTGTGTGTGTGTGTGGGGGGGGGGGCTTGAAGTCCACTCTCCTAATCGATTCTTTCTGTGTTCCATACAGGATCCACAAATCTGTGAAGACATTCCAGGCCTGATCCCCTTTATCCAAATCTGTGAAGACATTCCAGGCCTGATCCCCTTTATCCAAATCTGAAGACAATACAGGAAATCAAGCAGAACTTTCAGGGAACAGAAGAGTTCTTTATAAAAACTTGGAACAACAGTGAGAACTGCTGGTTGTATTCTCCATTGTTTTTATTCACATGTATTGAAACAAGTAGAGCCATCAGTGATTTCAGCAGCCCCCCTGCCTCCCCTATCCATGCCTACATGCTCAGCGACAGATAAGAACTGTTTTGATAATTGTATGTAATTATAATTTGTGTGGGAGACGGAGCTGTCTCTGTCTATTATCACCTGTAACCTCAGACACAATAACTCCACACATTTACATATTTCTCTCCAAAAATGCTTTTCTTTCAGTTTTAGGACCAAATCAGGAATAATCAGAGTTATTGAAGGAATGGCACATGTGAACTACAATGTGCTATTCAGTCCTCAACCATCATAATGAGACACAACTGAATTCAATCTGTAGAGTTACACCTCAAGCTCTTTTCCTTGTATATTCTATACTAGACCATACATACTAAGTTTGTACATCTAAAAACAGAGATACCCACCCAGCTACTAGCTAAAATTAAAACGGCTTTTTCAGTCTATTTGATATAATACGATTTGTCGTACCATTTTATATTTTCTCCTCATTTGCGGTATTCACTGCCCTCTGTCCTTAATGTAGGGCGCTGGCTCTGTAGCCTTCAGCCCAATCAGAGGAACAGTAAGTGCCTATGCATTTTAGATAAGACCATAATACATTTAAGTAAATAAGTGGCCAATGCATTATGTAGTTAGTGACCTGTGATATTTATATGCCTGGAAGGGCAATGTCCTGCTTTACAGTCACACAGTATGTTTACACTACGCCACAGCCATTCAGTGCCCTGACCCGTTAAGAACCACAACCTCTCCAACTGCCATTCAAATGGTCTGCAACATCTGAAAGCACAGGAACACAAATTATTTAGATTTATTTAGCACAAGATTTATTTAGTACAAATCTTTTATTTAGCATAATATTGAAACATTAGACATTTATATGTAGAGATTTTTCTACTTTATCAGAGAATATTAGTTTACAGGTTGATTCTAAGTGCAAACTTGGAATGTATCCAGTGCCAAAATGACATGATTGAATCATTAACTGTTTACATTTTAGGAACAATGTTTACAGAGGACTGTTGCCCTTAAAACACAGGCCTATGTGTCATTTTGTGACATATTATTTTACAAGTGCCATAACCGAAAGGAAATGTATAAAATTGCCATAACTCATTGAGGAAGCTTACTTTTTGTCTTCAGCAAAACAAAGCACAACGTGTTCAGGAATACGTCATGGTGAAGGTAAAAACCCTCTGTTTGACCTTTCATCCAAGGAGAGTCCATCTATTTTTGTATTTTTTCATGTGAATGTTATAACCTCAAACTAACTTCACATTATTCATAGCTAGGTTTTGTATGGTAGATAGATTCTAGAACTAGGAGAAGAAATAGACGATCTGGGTATGATCAAGATCATCATGTTCAGTTTACCCTCGTTGACTCTGTGAGGTTTATACAGATCTGATTTTACTGTAATGGGATGCAGAATATTATCACCGAAGATGTTGAAGATAATAGTAACAGAATGAACGCCATGTAAATACCTCTGTCACCAATGGTTGACACTTACAACTGGTTGACACTCGTGACTTCCATCTCTTAAAGCGTATCTAGAATTCACTCACAAAGTTCATCAGACATATTCATTATTAAATTAAGATATTTTGAAACTATGAGTACCAAACAACCCATACCTGCTACCTAAATGTTTCAAATAGTATTTTAGTGGTTTAATTCTGAAAAAAGGACAGCGTTGTAACAGCGTTGAGTCGACAACAGAAAATAGAGCTCTTAGTCATGTAAAGATGACGCCCACCACCAATCTCCAAGTCTTCGCCGTCTCCCTCCTCTCTCTCCTTGCTGCCCCACTTACCACAGCTGAGGACAGCTCCCCCTCTCCCACTCCCTCTCCCCTACGCACCGACCCCAGGCCTCGCCAGGGGGGCTCCACCGACCCCCCTCAGTCCGCCCCCAGCCCCCCTCTCCTCCTCCTGACCATCCATGCCAACCGCCCCTCTGCCCTCCGGGGCAGGCCCAAAGCTCCAGAGAAACTTCCAGAATCCCCTGGGGTTCTGGAGACCCCTCCCCGACCCCTGGCCCAGATCATGTTCCCCAAGAACGTGACGTCTGCGGCAGCGGGAGCCCTGGCTCCTCCGTTGCGCGCGGCCCAGGTGGCTCCTCCTCCCCACAGACTGGTGGACGTGGATGTGTGCCATGGTTACTATGACGTCATGGGCCAGTTGGACAACACCTTCAACTGCTCCAAGGACAGCTTCATCTACTGCTGTGGCAGCTGCCACTACCGCTTCTGCTGCCCCGACCCCACCCGTCGTTTGGAGCAGAGCAGCTGTACCAACTACGACTCCCCGGATTGGGCCAAGACCCAGCCACCAAACGCCATACTCCTGGATGATGATGAGCCGGAACTGGACCCTCTGCAGCCTCTGAGCCACAACACAGGCTTTGTGATTGGAGGTGTCATTGTGTTTATGGTAGCGGTTGCCGTGGGGATTAAGATAATGTTCAACAAGGTGTCGCAGCAGGCCAACAACGGAGAGATCAACATGCCCAGGTGAGGGGAGGGGTCAATCAGTCACAGACCAGACAGATGAACAGACCGAGCGTAAGACAGACAGACAGTCATGCAGACAGATGGACAGTCAGACAGACAGACAAACACAGATTCTTTAATAATTTCATAATGTCGTTATAACATGTTTATAGTATGTTTCATTCATAAGATTAGACAAGATATGATATCGGTAATGCCAGGAGGGGAACTGTTATTACTCCAGGCAATAAAACACATTTTACACCAGCTAATTACTTATACGTTTACATTTTTGACATTCTCTTTTTGGTTTCTCCTCTCAGAGCGCTGGTGGACATGTTGCGTCACCAGTCCAGTCCAGTGCAGCAGGATGAGAGGAACAACAGCGTGGCTCTGTGTGGTTCAGGGGAGGGACAGGGTACGCTGGGCAGACCTCCCAAAAACCTCTACGCCTCTGGCCTGCCCAGCAAGGACAACAGACGTGAGTGGCCAGGGGAGCATTCAGTTGGAACAAACAGGAAACATGTTTATGAAATGAAAAAGGGAAATGAGGACAAGCTCACATAGTACACTTCTGTTTCAAAGTCGTTTCTCCTGTTTTGTGCTGTTGTTGGGCTTTAGGCTTATTTCAAACTGTCTTGTAAGAAAGGGGAAGGAGTAAAATGGTTTAGATTAGATGAGGTTATTAGTCACATGCACAGTGTTGCAGATGTAATCGCAGGGCACAGTGAAATACTTATGATCCGAGCTCCAACAGTGCAGGTCAAAAAAAGAGAGGTGAATGGAGACAATAATAAAAATAATATTACAACTGTAGCAATGATAATGTCTATTGGGGGGAGGGGCAGGGTAAGTGTTATTGGGAGGGGGTAGAATATCCATAGGGGGAAAAGCAAGGGGGAGGGAGTAGGTAGCTGCCTAGTGGCTATTCAGCAGCCTGAATGTTGGCGGTAGAACCTATTGGCCAGTCTGACAGTTTTTGCCATGATACTCCTATACTGCCAGCGTCTGAGTGATGGAAGCAGGGAGAACAGGCCATGATGGCTTGGGTGCCACGAGGTCCCTGATGATCTTCTTGGCCTTCCTGCGACACCTGGTGTTGTAGGTGTCATGGAGGGCAGGCAGTGAGCACCTAATGGCTCGTTTGGCTGAGCGTACCACCCTCTGTAGAGCCTTGCAGTCAGCGGCGGTGGAGTTGCCGTACCAGGATGCGATGCAGACCGACAGTACTCTCTCGATGGTGCTCCTGTAAAACACTGTGAGGCCCCTCGGAGACAGGACAAATTTATTCAGCCTCCTGAGGTAGAAGAGTCGCTGCCGTGCCTTCTTTACCGCGGTGTCCGTGTGGTTTGACCCTTTCATCTCATCGGAGATGTGTACGTCGAGGAACTTGGAAGTTTTCGAAGAGGGACAGTTATGTGAAACAGTGCAATATCCTGGTCAAAGCCCCGTGTAGCTCAGTTGGTAGAGCATGGCGCTTGCAACGCCAGGGTTGTGGGTTCGTTTCCCACGGGGGGCCAGTACAAAAAAAGTATGAATGTATGTACTTGTAAGTCGCTCTGGATAAGAGCGTCTGCTAAATGACTTAAATGTAAATGTAAATGTAATTCCCACGGGCTCATTAAATGATAAGTGAGTGAGTGTGAAAAGAGGAATTGGCCCAGGTAATGTAAAAGAGGATGGATGCCTTGATCTTAATGTGGTTAATAAACCATGAAGCTAGAAATCGCCTGATAACATCCACAATTGAACACATCATACAGTGTATCCCTCTGCTGTCTCACTCACGTACACACACACATCTACATTATGTATACACTGTTGCTCCACAGCTGATGACTGTTTGTTTGTTTTGCAGTGGGGAATATTCAACACAATTTTATCCATTCAGGAACCAGTCCGAATCACACTGCTACCATCGGTAAGTCAACTGGTGGTGTAAATTGTTGGTTCCAGTGACATACTGTAATGTATGCATCTGGTGGCCTTCCATGTTTTACAGTTATTCACAATAATGTCTTAGATGTCAATGATACCAACCTGGTTAGATAAAGGTTGTCCAAAAAACAACAATTAAGAAACAAACACACCATAACATAGCTGTCTTTTGACCCCTCAGAACACGCCCCCCGTATGAACAACGCCCAGCTGGCGGCAGGAGGCACTCTTCTGTCCAGCAAACACAACAATACTAAAGGACAGCCCTCCTTCCACCACTCCCTCCACAACCTGGCACAGCTCCCCCCATCCTACGAGAACGCCACCAAGCCAGAGCTCAACAGATACTCCTCGCTCAAACGCCTGGGTGAGTAGTGTACCACGTAGCAACATAGAGATAGACCCCGTTACACAGAAAACAATAGCTCTATGACTTGTTTCACTATTCCTCTTTTGATTCCAGAAAAGAGTGGTCTTGATGAATATTCATCGGGCTACTGCACCACCAAGAGGCGTCCCCACACGGCCCAGCCCGCTCTCCAGTCCTCCAGTCACCACATCCCCTGTGGCGGAGATTACAACACCATGGGTGGGAGGGGCACCCTCCCCCGCCATGCCCCCCGACCCTGGATCCAACCCACCGGCCTACCCCCCGTCTCCCCCACGGTCAACCCCTACCCCTTGGACCCAACCGAGCAGCACTACAACCCCAACTACGACACCCTGTCCAAGCCTGCCAGGAAGGTCATGTCGCAGGACCAGCTGCTCAACATGGGGGACGTCCCCGGGAACACTGGGACCCTCTCCAGGATGTCCAAGAACCAGCAGCACCAGTACTACAAAGCCATGGCTGCTGCTACTAAGAACTCCAACACCCAGACCCTGACAAGGAAGCCCCAGGATCGACCCCAGGAGAGGCCTCAGTCCAACACCCAGACCCTGACAAGGAAGCCCCAGGATCGACCCCAGGAGAGGCCTCAGTCCAACACCCAGACCCTGACACGGAAGCCCAAGGATCGATCCCAGGAGCGGCCTCAGTCCAACAACCAGACCCTGACGAGGAAGCCCAAGGATTGGGCCCAGGAGCGTCCCCAGGATCGCCTACTCATGTCCCCAGATCACCTGGAGGAGAGCATGGGTAGGGGGGTCGGAGGGATGGGAGTGGGTGTGCAGGATCCATACGCCCATGGAGGCGGGGGAGGCATGGTCCCCACTCTCCCCCGGGGTGGTCTCACCCCTCAGCAGAAAGCCCAGTCCCAGCAGAATGTATGTGCCACGCCCTCCCTGGACCGCCACCACATGATCAAGATGAACTCTCACCCCACCTCAGGGAGGGAGCAGGAGAGAAGCCAGGGCATGACGGGGCATATGAGCGGAGGCATGGCGGGAGGCATGGGGGGCTGGGGTGGTAGCGAGATGCCCGGGGCGGGGGTTGTCATGGGAACAGGGACGCTAGGGGGCCACAGCGCCAAGAGGATGGCTTTCGCTGCCAAGAGGCAGAACACTATTGAGCAGTTACACTTTATACCAGGAGGGGGCGACGGAGGAGCGGGAGGAGGAAGTAGAGGAGGAGGAAGTGGAGGGGGAGGGGGAGGCAGTCAGGGCATCAGGACAGGCAGTAAGAATGAGGTGACAGTGTGAGGGGCACCAGGTAGAAATTGCCATCAACTGCAGATCTAGGATCAGATTATCTCACCCCTAAACCCACCCTTAACCATTAGGGGGATGAGATAATATCTGACTCTGTATCAGTGGTTAGGGCAAATTCTACCTACTGTGTGTGTCGTCTTCATGAAGAGAGTAGACATATGAGAATAGGAAGGGTAGAGAAGGAAGTATGGTGAATCAATCTGTACATATAGGGAGATGAAGGACTTGCTTAGAGGTCAAAATGGTAGAGGAACGGAATTATCCTGCCATTTTTATATATGTGATACATCAGCCATATTTCATATCTAAATGTGCCATATTGCTATACACTGATGCCATGAATAACTGAAAAAGAACAAACATGGGAGAAATTAGATAGCTAGGACTTAGTTAAGAAACTGGTTTGTTCATGCGTAACCTTGTGTTTTATATCAAATGTTTTACGGAATAAATAAACTTTTGAGCCATATTAGAAAGGAGGGACCAAGATAATACATCTAAGTATGAGAGAGAGAAGGGTGGTGTACGGCCAGACTGTGTACTTCAGTGTTACATAGAAAAACACGATACATTTGTATCAAAGGATGCTATTTTCCTCATGGAGCATTGAACTGATGATTTTCATGACCTATGATGTGGAATGTCGGATGATGTAGGGTTTTGAATCCGGGGAGTGGTGTACGAGTCAGCCCGCCTCATTGTGACGCAGGAAGCTGTCGATAGTTGCTTCTTGTGTGAATGAATGAGTGACCTTGGGAAAATTGCTTCCATACATTCTCTAGTTGCCCCCAGTAACTGATATGAGGTCAATTTTGCATCCCACCACCGCCTAATAGTTATGCTCAGCATTTGGGGAGGTTGAGCTGATCCTAAATCTGTGCCTAAGTGCAACTTCTACCTGGAGCTCCCCTGTGACCCACCTGTCTTCATCAGGACAACCAAATCTGATTGAGCCATGAGTCACTTTGTTTGACGAGGAACTTCTGAGTTGGTCAGCCTACCAATAGGATGATTAGCTACTGCAACTACAGGGTATTTTCTTTCATAGAGCACAAAAAGTACAGTATGATGCAGGTGTTGCACTTCATGATACGACTGACCTTCAAAGCCATGCATTGGGATACAAATAAAATACCACAGAGAAAGCACGTCTGACAATCACCATTTTATTATTCTCACCAGAGGAGAACTGACACAAGCCAACATTTCTACAGGACAATACAAATGATTGGCTTCAGAGCAAGCCAAAGTGTATGTGTGTAGGGAATAGACTGTAACAAGGCAGTGGACTATAATGCATACTGTAGGATGACTCCAATGATGAAGCAGTCAGATATGAGAGTGAGACTCAGAAGAGACTTGGGTGGCTAGGATGCCCTTCATCAGAAGAGGACCTTGCTCGTTCGTAGTAACACACTCTAACCGTTCTCTATTAGGTAGAAATGTCATAATATCAATAATAATGCTTAATATTAAGGGCTATCCTATCCTACATGTGTGGCTTTGGACCATATAATACAGCATATTAATGCTTTCACTTAATTTTGGTGTTGATATTGTCACTGACGTGTGAGTACTAATGTTCTGTAGATACCTGGAGTCAAACTTGTAAAAAAAACATGAGCAGTTTTTTTCCAGCCCAGTTCAGAGGGAAACACTAAGACAGAAACGTTTTTGCACAATCCCCTGATATTTGCACCAGATAAAGACAGACATATTTTGTATCACGTCTTAATGGTTTACATTCAGCAAAAGGAGGACACTCAGACACTGGTGATGCGCGGGGCTGTGTTTGATAAACTTAAGGGACTTAAGAAAATGAACAGACTTGTATTCGACTAAGAGAGAAGTATAACTGTATATATATATATATATATCATCTACAGTATACAAAGTGTCTCATATTGCTTACAAATGGACAGAAGAAAAAAATCTGACATAATTCAGGAGATAAAATGACTGACATGTTTATACAGATTTTCTTTTGACAATCTTCCTATAAACAATGGTAACTTACCCAGTGAGCAATATGGCATCTTTTAGACGTCCATGGACGTCGGCGTCAGACGGTGTTCACTGGGTAGTCCGTGTCGGTTATTGTCATGATTACGACAAGTGTTATTATTAATGATTATTATAATTGTTGTTATAATTAATGGTTATCTTATAGTTATGATGTTGGTGTTATTTTTCTTAGTGAGATTTTAAGTGTTTACATGTTTTTAGATACCTATCTTTCTCATGACATTTTGTTTGTTTTTGTTACATCTGAACACAAAATGGGGATTCAAACTAACACTGTCTAATCTTGATGCATGTCAACTCCATGCCTTGGTAATGCATTGACAATATGCCTGAATACAGGGCTTTATTACAGTATGTTTTGAGACAATGGCCCAATTACAAACCTATCCCTAGTCCCTTTCCCTAGATGGAGCTTTCTATCTAGACTATTTGAAAATATTGCATAGGTATTAGCAAAAGTTGTGTTGGTTCCACGTGTTGGGGTGGAATCATTACACTCACCGTTCACAAGGTCATACGATATTGATAGGGACTAGGGAGGGAAAAGTTCTGGGTCTGGGACCAAATTGAAACACTTGCTAATACCACAGCCTAACCCAATAAAACCCAAAGGGTTAACACATGATGTCACAATGTATGTGTTTACATTAATGTCTTAAACACAGGTAGGTAAAAAGGGTATAACAGTAACTACCTGAATGTTCAGTAACAGTGTCTTTTTTCAGGGAATTAGGACAGCTAACCTAGTTTTAGATTTGTATTTAAGTCACAGAAAGTCTGTAGCAATGTCTGTACTATCGCCACAAGCCATAGCCATTGAAACAGTCATTACATACACTTCTGCCATTATTTTGTACATGGTAAACCTTTTTTTGTGTAAGTATATTGTATTTTGCATAGCTAGTACAATCAGAATATTCTAATGGGTTGTGGCTCTCTTCTATAACACATTAATTTGAGGCTTCAACAAATTATATGTGAGTATTTAGTGGAATGTACAGTGACCACCCAAATGCTTAACATTTAACATATTTCTATATAGCCTATTATGTGGCAACAGGGATATTTTTGATGAGTAATGACAAATAACACATGTAATAGATGGTGAATAAAATAAGACACAAAGAGATGAATGAATAGGTGTATGTTTCGACACCATCATTAATTCATTTAAACCTATGTAGAACGACGAAGGATAAATCTAAATCTAGATTTGTATGAGATTATAGATTTGTATGGGATGATATTTACAAGTGAACTTCATGAATGTTTCCATGACTATTATTAATTTTAATATATAAAGGCCTACTTTTAATTTCTCCAGTGCATTTTGATCCCCTTGGATACAGCAGTGATCGAACACTACATTTGTAAAATAAAGTTGGTGGAAAAGGTTGTCAGACTTGTTTCTTTCATCAGGGTCATACTCAAGTACTGAGGAAATTGTATGATATTAGGAGTGATAAACTAGCCATCCTACTCAACTATTCTCATATGAAGTGACTTTACTGACAGGTAAGATTGAATAAATGTTAGACATTCTGTGGGAAGTTGTTCCTAAATCTACAGTAGGCTACAACTAAATCACTAGCTAATAGGGCAACCGCCCCCCTGGAGAGCTACTGTCCTGCAAGCTTTAATTTCAACGAAATTATAACTTCGCCAGGACCTTAATTAACTGAATCAGGTATGTTACCACGGGTTTGGAGCAAAAGCCTGCACCAGTAGCCTTCAGGAGTTACCCCTGATCCAGGTACACATTACCATTTCAAAGAAACAATACATTTGAATGACAAAGCCTGTCACCACGCACGTGCCAGAATGACAAGCATACAACTGTATGTCCAAACATCTAGGCATTTTTAAAACGTTTTATATGAATGACAATGAAATGCAAGTTAGCAAATACACGGCAGCCATTTTAACAAGTCTGGTTGGTGAATGCTATGCCCAGCTGTAGCATGAAGCCAGTTAAAATGGCTTCAACCTCCCGCAGAGTCTGAATCTATTTCTGACGGATTTTTATCACATTATTTGTCATTCGGATACCTACACGGGTGACGACTTGACATAATATACCATAAAAAAATCTTTACCAAATGGAAATAAGAATAATTCATTGCAAAATATCAGTTAGCTATAGATAGCATGCTTGCTATCCAAAACAACTACTGAACCACAGGTTATGCTACCCGGAAATATTTCACGGGCCGGAAAGGACCAATGTTAAGTGAGCACACGTCATTCCCTTTTACCCCCCCCCCAAAAAATTATAACCGACCGTCCAAAACATTTAAGCCGACAAAAACATCACCAACTCATCATTACCAGTGGGGATTGATGCTGTCAAATGGCGAGGAAAAGGTTGCAGCCTCAAATACTGAGTATTTCGAGCGAAAGGGAGCCGAGCATTCACCTAGCTCAGCATCAGTGAACATGGCTATGGCTAACGAGTCGAAAACAGTACGCAGAAATGGAGAGCTAAGCGAATGATAGCTAGATGGTAGGAAGGCGTGACAGGCCGCATCCTGAACGTGTACTTGGATGTGTAGGTAAATAAGCAATTTCGTATTTCATTCTGCCAAGAGGCATTCATTGACTTTTGAATGCATATTTTTTTATGCTATAGATAGCAAGCCTTGTGTGTTGTGTATTTGTATGGGTTGCATGCGATATCTGCTAGCTAAATAGCAGAATGTTATACCAAAAGCTGTCAGTTTTGCATGTAAGCGCTTCTTTGCAAAACCCCCAATGTTTGTCAAAGCAATGTGCAACCCAAAGTTAGTAGCTCCCGTAGCTAGTATTGTGCAATTATGCAATTTTTTGCAGTGGCTGAATAACAGTTGCTGATTCTGAATTTCTGTCCTCCACACAGGATTGGTCATCTACATAATGTGAAAGGCAATCAAAAAGATGCGATTGTGACATAAAATCCATCTCCCTCCGCTGTCGGGGGAACACATATTTTGACTCATTGACATCTGTCAAAATTCAAAGGTAAGATTTTCCATAACGTAATCAACATTTCGCCGACGTCTTATAAACATGCAATAATAATTCATAATAATTAATGTTTTATTTACAGTTAGGGGGACTTAAAAAGTGTGACACAGTGCTCAGTGCATACGAAACTAAATGCAGTAGTAATACACTAGTAATAAACAATAAATACATTATAATAACAGTAGTAATAACATAGTCATTCAGCATACTATACTTACATTTGGAAAACTATTAATTTTAGTAAGACTGACATTTGAAAAAATATATCATTACTAAGTTTTATTTTATTTAACCTTTATTTTAACACGTACGACATATTGAGACCTATGTCTCTTTTTCAATTGCGCCCTGGATAATACAACATAAATATACACATTGTTAACAAAACCATGTGTAATTTGTTTTGTGGCATCTATGAATGTGATGTTCAAGGTTCGTGATTGCATTTTCATCACCTACTTTATCCCTTTTCAATAAGTAAAATAAATAAATATATATGTGTGTATATATTATCTACCTTTTTTTGTTGTGTGTGATTTATTTTAAGCTAAAGAAAATGTTATTTTATCATACATACTTTGGTGTATCATAATGGTACAAATGTTGATGTATTTACAAATGTCAGCTGTTCAATTTAACAGTTTTTATCAATCAAAAATATGTATTTTGACTAATGTAGTCTCTGTTTTTCAGTGAGGAGAAGAAAACATCATCTCTTCCCATTGAATGAGTGAATAAACTGACGTGGATGAAGGGAAACGATGATATGGATGAAAACACTGTAACTGAAACAGCCAACCAACAGCTGTTGACTGAACTGCTCTCTAATAAAGATTGTTCTGTGCCATAAAACACCAAGAGACCCAAGAACCAACAACAGACCAACAACAATTGCACACCAAAACAAGGCCTTTTCTCCCCATGAAACTGTACAAAGTGTTTAAAACTAAATAAAATGGCACCAACCCATCAAGATAAAAAGAGAATACGGTATCCACGTTGAAAATAACTGATCGCGTTTGATAACCCCCCCCCACTTTACACTATATAACCCCATTCCCCACACACTTGCTCCCTCTCCTGTTGGATGGAGAGTGGGGGCAGTGGGCGATCGGGCGGAAGTAGCAGCAGCCGAAGTGCGCGTACAGGGGGGACCAGCAGTGTTATCGGGCGGAGTTCGGGATCGAGCCGAGGCGACTCAGGCAGTTCCAGGTCAAATAGTGGCGCTGTAGGATCCCTCGGCCGAAGCTCGTCCGTTGGCGGCAGTGGTGGGATCATTGTCGCTGCTCCTGGTGCTGGAGGTGTGGCTCCTGCACCCCCATGTGCCAGTGAGTGGGAGATGTTCCAATTTGGAAAATACAATTTGGACATAATAGAGATGTTAAGCGGACACCAAGCCCATCAGTTCAAAGGCCTTGGGTTAGAACGACAGCTACAGCATCAGCAGCAGGTGCAGCTTCACCAGCACCAGCTCCAGCAGCAACAACAACAGCAGGCTGAGACCTCAGGAGCTCTCCTGTCTGGGCTAGGCCTTGGGTCCCTCCAAGGGGCCAGAAGCAACGCCTTTTCCGATTCTGCCTCTATTTTCGCCAAAATGAGCGCCCCTCCTCCACCTCTACAACAACAACCTTCTTCGTCCTCACACAGCTCAAGATCCAAGTCAAGCAAGATGAGTAGCAGCAGCTCAAGCCATGTGTCGGGCTACCCACAGTTCCTGCGTTCCTTCCACCCGACAGAGGCAGCTCTGGCACAGGAGCAACTCCATTCTGGGGTCGGCCGCTTCGAGCACTTTTCTGGGGGTAGCAGTGGTGGGGGTACTGGGGGGTTGGGAGTTGCCCCCCCTCCACCACCCCCTCTTCATCCAGGCCTCTCTGTCCCCCAAGCATCACCTGGACCTTCATCCTCTTCCCCCTCCCCCTCCAGTTCAGTGGTAACTAACAATCCCCCCAGTAGCAGTGCAGTCACCTCTCTGGGACACCAGCTGGTTGGGGCCCAGTCTGATGCACGGAGCCTTCATCAGCAGTTCAGTTGCATGCTAGCTGCTAATCAGTACTTTCTCTCTGGGGTGCCTGCTAACGCTAGCTTAGAGCAGTTTCTGGTTCAACAGGGAACCCACAACCACCTGGGGATAGGTTTAGGTCAGAGTGAGGGATCCAGCTCAGTCCTTGCTCCGCCTCCAGCTCTGCATTCCTCTCATTCGCATTCCCTCTCTACCGCTCAGCCACAGCAGCAGCAGCCTCCACAGCAGCAGCAGCTGCCTCCCCATACCCTGTCCCACCCCCACTCGCACTCCCACCCTCACCACCCCCTACACCCAGGCTCCCAGCCCTCTTCCCTGGGTGGTTTTGACTTCCAGGGCATCCCAGTGCTCTCCTCCAACCAGCTGGCCTCTCTGATGCAGCAGGAAGCAGGCCTGCCACTCCCCCTGCCGCTTCATCTGTCCCTCTCCAAGGATGACGGCAAGGGGGACAGCAGTGGGGGCGGAAGCAGCAGCAGTAGGAGGAAGAAAGCGATGGCTGGCTACCTGCCACAGAGGAAGTCAGATGGCGGCAGTAACAGCAGCAGCGGCCACAGCAGTGGGAACCCCAATGCTAGCAGCAGTGCAGGGGGGCTGGGCCACGACCCCTCCCCAGGGCTGCTTGGGGGGGGGGGCGGAGGGGTTGGCATGTCAGGTTTGGGAGGAGAGCCATCTCTCCTTGCCTCTTCATCATCCTCATCATCATCATCAGTTGTCTCATCCTCCTCTTCCTCTGGCCCCTCTTCCACTGCAGCATCAGTCCTGGTTACTAATGGTTCTCACCTATCCAAACCTGAAAACATGGGCTCAATGCCATCTGCATCTACACAGGCTGACACTGAGCCACTCTATAACTGTGGTGAGTGTGGCAAAACCTTCACTCACCTCTCCAGCCTTCGCAGGCACCTGCGTATGCATGAGTCTACGGCAGCAGGTACTAGCAATAATGCCAGCATTAACCCAAACCCGACTCATATCCAACCACTAACTGACCCCAGTCTCCCACACTCCACCCAGGAACACTCCACCCAGGATCTGAACTCTCAATCTAACTCGCTGTCCTCCCAACAATCATCCAACTCAGTCCAGGCCTCATCCTCCTCCCCCAGCCCTGACAAGACCTTCAATTGCTCAGATTGTGGCAAGCACTTCAAGAAAAAGGGGCACCTCCTCCAGCATGGCGTCATCCACTCAGAGGCTCGCCCGTATGGCTGCAGCATCTGCTCCCGGGCTTTCAACCGCCGTGAGTCACTGACGCGACACGAGAAGATTCACCAGGACAAGCCCTTCCGCTGTCCAGCCTGTGGTCGATGCTTCCGTGAGAGCACCTCTCTACTCAACCATGCTGCCTCTGGCACATGCGGCAAGCCAGGTAGGGCATCAAAACCACAGGGCAGCAGCAAGGAAGGAGCTGTAGGGGAGGGAAGAATGGGAGGAGGAGAAGGTGGAGGAGGTGGGGATTACCAGGGTAGTAGAGGGGTGATTTATGGGAAAACCGAGGAAGATGAAGAGGGTGTGATCATGGGAGGTGAGGAAGGTCAGAAGTCAAGGCTAGGGTGTGATGGTGGTCTGTTTCAGTCAGAGAGGGGAGGGAATGCTAACAGCAGGGACAGGCCAGATGGTAAATACCCCACTGATTACTCTCGGAATCGTTACACAGGCTACCATGACGACCACCGTTCTCAAGGTAACCCGTCTCCATGTTACTCTGGAGCCTCCCCCTGTGGCAGTGGGATGGCGGGCCCGGCGCTGAGGAAGGCACCATTGGCCCCGACGCTGCACCCCCACCCTCAGAGTCAAACCCAACATCACCACCAGCAGCACCTCCCCCTGTCCTCTCTCCTGGATGACTCTGAAGACGACGTCACCAGCTCTGTCAACAACGCCATCTCAGCCATCGCCGCTGCAGCTGCCGCCAACTGTGATATGAACAGTGGGAACAGAGGCGACGAAAGGAGGGATATCATCGGAGGGCTGTTGGGGGGGCTGGACTTAGGCCCCTTGGGGTCCCCTTCATCAACATCTGGGATGGATAAGACCTATAGAGGAGCAGGGAACCAGGATGGTATGAGTGGTAATATTAACCACAACCAACAGCAGGGGAATGATCCACAGAACCCTGCTGCCAAACCAAAACGTCCCCGGAAACCCAGAAAGCCCAAAGACCCCAACGCTCCCCCTAAACGCAGACAGTACACCCCCAGAGCTCCCAGAGAGTCGAGCAACATCCCGCGGCCATATCTGTGCAGTGTTTGCGGCAGGGGGTTTGCACGCCGCGAGACCCTGCGTAGGCACGACCGTGTCCATACTGGGGAGAAGCCCCACCGCTGCAGTACATGTGGGAAGCACTTCAGAGAGGCCTTCCACCTCACCAAGCACCACACCGTTCACTCTGGGGAGAAGAACTACAAGTGCAGCCTATGTGGGAAAGAGTTTGGCTACTCCCAAAGCCTCAAGAGGCACGGGAAGCTCCATCAGAAAGGGGAGCTGGAAGAGGTCCCCGCTACACCAGGAGGGGAGAACCTCAACAACTTCAACACAAACCCGTCATGTGGGATGGGCCAAGACAGGGAACAGAACCAAGGAAACAGCTCCTCCTCCTATTATTCATACCCCCAAGATGTCAAGCCTCAAGGCTCCAACAGCCAGCCCCCGCCCAGGCTCTACACCTGTGCCATATGCTGGAAGTCTTTCCGCCATCACTTCCACCTGACGGCTCATCACCAGACGGTCCATGAGAACGGAGGTGAGAAGCTGTTCAGCTGCGAGGTGTGTGGGAAGGCCTTTGCCTACTCCAATAGCCTCACTCGACACAGGCTGTCACAGCACGGCCTGGCCCGCACCGGCCCTGACAACGCACAAGGGGACGGCAGTGGGTCAGGGGTAAACAGTGCAGCTGGTGGTGGAGTGAGTGGGACTGCGTCAGAGAGCGAGGCAGCCACCAACGCCCTCCTTCAGATGGCACCTTCCACTGAGGGCCACGGGGGGCAGCAGAGTCACAGTGTTGTCACCCACAGTCATCAACAACAGCCACCTCAGCCCCCAGCTGGCTACTCCCCCCTTTTCTATGATGCTGGTACGGCCCACTCCTCAGCCTCCAGTGTCCCTCCCTACTCTCAGCCCCTGCCACCCAACTCCACAATCATGCCCCCTCAGCACCAGCATTCCCCAGCAAGGGTGAAAGGGGAGCACATTTACCCAGCTGGGTCCAGTAGTCACACCCTTCACACCACAGCTCCATTCCAGCCCCTCACGGAGCTGCCATCCGACCACCATCACCACCACCACCACCACCACCACCATTCTTCACATCACCACCACTGTTCAGAGCCACAGTCCCAGCAACAACACCACAGGAACATCCAATCACACGATGACATGAGGAGGCACAAGAAGAAGAAGAGAAAGTCCGACAGGAGGGAGGGAAGGGGGGACATGTGGGGGGAGTCCTCAGGCTTCGTCAGAGATGAGGGGAGGAAAGACCAGAGGAAGAGGAGGTCTGTTTTCCAAAAACAGCTGAGGAAGAAAAAGCTTCTGTTGAAGATTAGACGAGCGGGGGAAGCGGGAGGGGGAGGATATGAGCTGGTTACAACAAGAGGGATGAAGATACAAATCCTGTCATCTCTCAAAGTCCCAGTGAAACGTTTTGCCTGCTCCATCTGTCCCCACGCCATGTTCGCCCGCCAGGCCGGCCTGCTAGCCCACAGGGCAGCTAAACACACCCAGAGAGTCCTGTCCCCCCAGGAGCGTCTGTGCTGCGGTGTGTGTGGGAAGCAGTCTCACAGGCTCCTGGAAGCCTTCATCCACCGGGCGACTCATCGCGCCCGAGGGTCCTTCTCCTGCAGACTCTGCTCTGCTCGCTTCTGGAATGCCCCCCTCCTCCGCAGGCACAAGGTGACCTGCCGACATAGGGCCAAGGGACTGCCACGAGGTGGCGCTATTAGCCTGAAGTTGTCCAAGAGGGCGGGGGAGAGGAAGAGCAGAGAGGAGCAGGGGGAGATGTCGCACTCCCTGCTTACATTGTACAGATACTGAACTTGCTGACTTCTAAGGTAGTGGTGTTTAGATTTTCATTGATAGGAAAGGGAGAGGTTATCAGTTTTGGACTATACATAGAAGTAGATGGACTTTAAAAAACAAAAGCCTTTGGGGGGGGAGGGGGGGGGCGATTGAATTGGTCTGGTGTCTGTCTGGACCTCTTCAACTCAACTCACTGACTGTTAGAACGAGTGTTTTAACAACATGAACTACTGTAGATCAACCAAGGATCACCCGGAATTCTTCCATCCAAACTGTATGGGAGGATGTTGAAAGACATTACTGTTTTCATATGATCATTAACCCTTAAGTGCATTGACACTATGCTTGGCTGACACTGTGCAGTTATTAGACATGTTTAGGTGATTTGACCTGCTAATTTAACTCTACCCCCTCAGCCTTACTAGCATCCCTTCTATACCCCTAGCTGTATCATAACTCTGTCTCTGCTGTGTACTATGTCTTGTTGATGTTCACCTAGAGCCCTTTTGGGGATTTTTTTCATGTAAAAAGTGCATTTAGTAGGAGTAGGGAGAGGGTGGGACACAGACTTGTGGTTGGTAGAGAGACAGTCTGTCTGTCGGTGCATGTGTGTGTTTTGGTCAGTTTGTTGCCGAGGTTGTGAACTCACTATGTGATGATTCATTCAGTACATCCAAAAAGGACGGGTTTTAAGCATAAGTTAACAAAGTCCTGATAAATGTCCCAGTGATTTAATCACGTCTTTAAAAATACATTTGAGAATCTTAATAGATTGAAGTGAATACCACTTCCAGACAAAAAAGTGTATCTTACAAAAAGCCTTGTTAATCATGATCACTTTGTTTAATTTTCATGCCTGTGGAAACAATTGTAGCTTTTATACCAAGATATTGAGACAAGACAGGATGAAAAAAGCTCACTGTAACGTATATTGTGTTAATATCTTATCACTGCTGTGTTTCTCTTTTCACAAAGTACTTTATTTAGCTTTTACTGTTGCTTCATAGTAGCAAAAACAGTTATGATTACATGTATTAATGTGTGTTTAACTCCATCTGTCTACCTGCCAAACCTGGATTTTATCCTGTCCTCTTCTCTTCTTTTTTGTTGTTGCAATCATGTTCATAACCCTGTCAAGCCTTGTTTTATCTTCTAAAGAAAAATAATAGTTCTAAGTACATTTCTATCACTTTATTTACTTAAAACAAAGATAGTTGTTGATTATACTTCAGCATTGAATAAAACATAAGTGTTCTCTGCTGTGCTTTTTCTCCATGTATCATGTAAGGCTAATGATGAAGAACTGGAAAGTTACTGATAACTAATCATGTGGGTATTGACTCTTTAATGAGAAAAATGTTACAAATACCAAAATCAGTATAATAGTTTTGTCCCAGATATAGTTAAATAGCTGTGTGGGCCTGATGGATTTCAGGATGTCATCATGGATATACAAATGCATTTCAACTTAGCACAACTACGGTTATCCAACTTATTGGTAGGTCAATCCAATTAATGTTGTATATTCTACCAGAAATGCTTATTTGTTTTGCTTTGCTTTCTATGACCCCAATTTGAAATGGCCACAACTAATAACCACCCAAAATCAATAAATGATGGACATCTACAGCCTACAGTATTATGTTAAATCCACTAGATGGCATTAGGCACCTCATTTCTGCTCACTGTACTCTGGGCTCTGTGTTTTAGAGTGTGGCAGTCACATGGATTTTACACTGATAGGGGGTGGATTCAAGAGTCAGAACGTGCAGTGTCCATGTCTGAGCTGTGTGTGTCAGTGAGTGCGCGTGTCTGAGCCGTGCATGTGAGTGACGGAGTGTGTACAAATGTGTGTGTGTGTGTTTGCAGACTCATGCTTGCATGCGAGTGTGAGATAAATCTATTTGTTTAAGACACAGATAGAACATCAACATAAATGCATACATACAAACATACATAGTCTACATCCAGAATTGCAAGGCAGTTGTGGCTGCCCTACTGACCTAGTTCTGTTAGTTTGTGTGAATATAGGCTATTGTAATGTAGACTACAGTATTAGCGTTCACCTTAATGAAATATGACAGCTGTGGTCTGTTGTTCTGGTTTGACTTAAGTATGTTTTAGGTGGCAGCAGCACTGTCTCACTAACTGCTACAGAGGGATATGCACATTTAGCTTCATTAGGATTTATTCCCCCTGTTTCAATACCAAATACTACTAAACATCAATCATTCATGTCTAAATACTAAAATAAACATGAAATGCTAACTATCATTTGAATTTCTAGATACCATGGTCTGTTCATGTGTTAGTGCATTTTCCACATGTCATGTAGGCCTACAGCCGAAGAAGCATATTATAGCCTACCTATCAAGTCAGTCACCTTTGTTCGCTAAGTACATTTACATGTAACAGGAATTTGACCTGGTGAGATGGTGCTGCCACAACAACGAGTATACACACAAAATATATAGCCTACTATAGTAAATATATAGTATACTATATATATACTATATATACTAGTATAACTATATACTAAATATATAGCCTACTTAAAGCAAAATTGATTATGATTTAAAATAGAAAACAATTTTCAGACAATGTGAATGTAATTTAAGGTCATTGTCAGTCTTTTCTATATTCTAACTACCTTTTCTGTAGGGCTGTTCTATGCTCTCTTAAACCTTCTCAAATTGTACTAACCGATTAATTATCATGAATAGGTCAGGCATAAAGGCATGCAAGGTTCGTTTTGCAGTAAACTTCTGCAGTAAAGACACATGTATGATAGTTTATCATCAATCAATGTATCAATTGTTTCCCCATTAATTATACTCATGCATATGCCTATTTGTAAAGAAAACAAGTGAGTGGTACACACAGTAATATCCTCATAAGGATGTATATTGTTCCTGGGATCTGTCTAAATATTGTTTTTCCGATGTCCGACTAGCAGTAAAAAAAAAAGGAAACAATTTCCTGTGGCTCTTTGGCTGTGGGTTAAAATACAGTACTGCATACACCTCGCGCTGTTCTGCTTTGAATCGGTCTCACGCGGCCGTAGCATGGGGGGAATCCGTAGGGCGGGGCGGGTGGCCTAGTTCTTTCCAATAAGCGCTCACTAGGGGAGGAGACATTATTTTCTCCAACCAATCGAAGCTAGAGCAACATGCATAAGGGTTGCACCTCCTCGTGACTGGGCCATGTGCGCTATTACAGCTATTCTGCTTTTAGGAAGCAACGTGCTGCTGTGTTCCTTTCGCCTGAAAACCCGGCAGCCACTCACGTTTTCTCTGGATTACAAACGGACTGGCAAAACTGTAGTCTACACTCAGTTGCTTTCTCATAGAATGGTGCTAGGCCCTTTGCCATTATAATGAAATAAATTTTATTGGCACTCTATTTGTGCAATAATCTTTATGCCTAGATGAACGTTCCTATAGAGGATATGTCTCAAGGTCCCCTCAGTTGCTAGTGTCATTTAAAGACGTTAATTTAAAGTCATGATGATAACGGTGGCGGGTGATTGCTAACTGTCCATTTCTTTTCGTTCGTCTGTCCATGAACATACAAACAACAAGTGCTTGGCGTGCCCCTCGAGGTGTGGCACGAGGGGGGTTGTGTGTTTGTGTCATGCATATTGAACAAATAAGCCAATCATGCCTTCTCTCGCGCCTTGCCCTATGAGTTGTGACGTCACGTGAACTGCCCGTGTTCGTTCCAGCTGAGAGGACAGCCGTCGCGCAGCCCAAATCCAAGCCCGTGCTTCAGTACATTGGCTACACAAAGTACGCGGGGAAAAGAGGACCCCCCCCTCCCGAAAGAACGATAGAGCGACAGGAAAGCTTAAAGAAAAAAGTAATACAGCTTGTCACCAGACAAATAGCGCGCGTACTCAGAGCCTTCTCCGCTTTTCGCTCTTCATTATTTGTTCATTTGGCATTGTGGAGCAGGACATTCTATTTCCTTGCTTCGAGTTTCATTTTGATCATATTTGAATCGTCATTTTTTGAGGTGTTGATCAACTCAGGATATTTTTCGACAACAACTTATTGATCTCCAGCTCGGATTTTATTTTGTCCACCTTTGAATTGACCATGGGCACCAGTCATTAGTTTGACGTGTACAACTGGTCTCTATTGGAGAATAACATCTTGATCTGCACCGGGGATTTAAAATAATATAGTGTTGCACCATATCTACTGGAATAGTGTCTATTATAATGATACAACAGTGGATATAATAACACTTCATAGCCTAAATAGAGGGAAAGGTAAGAACATGTTTATTGACATTCTAAACAAATCAAAGGGACATGTTTTGCAACTATTGCTTGTTATTATTAGGCTACACTCTGGTATACTGAGCCTGGGAATCAAACTTAAATGTTCTCATATCTTGTCGAGATATGCACTCACATATGCGTTTTATATTATTTCAACAAGTTTGTAATGTCATTTCAAATAGACTATTCATTGCACCTGGTTTGTACCCAATTCTAACTATAATAAATGCTAATGAAATATTCTCGTTAATTGAATAGCGGTGATCAATCTGCCAGTCGTTTCGACTCCGCCTGCGCCTCAGGATCCTAATCAACAACCAGGTCCGGCCAACTATGTCCAGGCAGCTCACCCAGCTCCTGACCCCGGACCTCCCAGCCGGCGCTAGCCGGCAGTTCGGGAATTGCAACCAGTCTGGTGGCTCCATCAGCGGTGGACACCTCAACTCCATGGCTAGTTTGAAATCCCTCCTGCAGCATCCGATGAAGGGAGACCGTGCAATTGTCAAAGACTGCTGCGACGTTAAAGGTGAGAAGATAACTTTGTTATCATGCTGTTACCACTGAAGGCTCTATGTTGCTGATGGAGTTTGCTGCACTTATGCTAACAGACACTGCATGCCTATGTTGTTTTTCTGTTATTTAGCATATTTTGTAACTGACATTCAATGAAATCATATCTACCAGTCTCCATTGTCTGCCTGACTCAATTGAGTACAGTACAGTGAAGACAGCTGTGCTCACCAGCATAACTTAATATCTGGCCCTGCCATTGTCACATGCACATGGCATGACACACGCACCACTGTCTGACTTGTTGTTTGGAAACAAAACAGAGAAGGTATACTGGTGTGGTTCTTCAGTACAGAACTCAGCTCTGAACAATGATTCATGATTGACATTCTGCAACCATCACACACCATAGGATATACATGGTGGTGGAAGTTGTCCTTTAGAACTGATTCATGGTCAGTTTGTATTTTTACTACTGATAATGCAGGTCAGGACCACAAGAGGAAACTGTCTCAGAACAGAATTTACACTCTTAGAAAAAAGGGTGCTATCTAGAACCTAAAAGGGTACTTCGGCTGTCCCCATAGGAGAACCCTTTGAATAACTATTTTTGGTTCCAGGTAGAACCATTTTGGGTTCAATGTAGAGGGTTCTGCATGGAACCCAAAAGGGTTCTACCTGCAACCAACAAGGGTTCTACCTGGAACCAAAACGGGTTCTCCTACAGGGACAGCCAAATAACCCTTTTGGAGCCCTTGTTTCTAAGAGTGTAGGATCAAATGCTCTTTGGAAAATGTTAATAGAATCCAACCACTCCTATAGTATAGAGCAGTAAACCAGAAAGGAAATTATGGGATAGTAATCATGTTCAAATCATCTATAAGTGACTTTGTTGAGCTTCACAATCAACTTGAGATACCTTTGGATGATTTGGACATGCTAATATCGGTCCCATGACTTAAATAGGATTTGTGCCACAAATGCTAAAAAGTTAGCATGTGGAAACAGTGCCAGGGAAACTAAACCAAAGCATGAACTACTGTCATACCTTATCCATAGACAGTTTACAGGGTAAGGAAACCAATATGCCATTATCCCTGTAACACATTATTACATGGTCATTAAGCATAACACACACTTTTATCCAAACACAAAGGTCACTCACTGTCCAATTATGACCCCCAAATGTCCAATAGAATGATGGTGCCATCCCATGTTGCACTCTGCTGTGAGCTGAGCATGGTGTTCTCATATGGATTATAATCTCCGCCCCTCCAATCCCCTGGTTTAGTTTTAGATTAGCATGCAGATTAAGACGACATCTTTTGGTATAATATCTGACATGCTAAACAGTACCAGCGAGGCCTGTGGTATGGATGCCTATATTCACAAATTCATTTGTCTCACTGAATATAGACATAGACATGCATACATGTAGTAAAAATCCTATTGCTTTTCATCCAGCATTCTGATTTTGATTCTTGTGCAGTTTCGTGTATGACCATCTGTTACGGTCTGACTGAAGCATTGAGCAGTGCAGCTGATGCATCCAACTGTCACACCATTCCACAGATATCATCCATCTCTCAATATCTGTAGAGTTGATGCATCTATAGGATAATTGTGCCTCTGGACCTCAACAGCTATGAGGCTTGGGCCATAGCACCCTCTTGTCTCATTGAATTAAATTAAATAGGTTTACAAGAACGCCTACAGCTTTGGACATAAGATAATTATATCCTGTCATTTGACCCTAATAAATTCCCCCCCAAAACTAAAATGCAAAGCGTGTAGATGGAAGAAACCTTGTGAGGAACCAGACTTGAGGGAGTGTATCTAGTGGGATACCATAACACTTTTTGTTTTTATTTTCTTATAATCCCAAAGCCACCTCTGACAGCACCAAGGGTCAAACATTTGATGTGACAACAACAACTCTTGAGAGTTCCAACCCCTGTCCATCCTTTACTAACCAATAACCTCCATTTTGTCTCTCTCCCACCATCACAGACAAAGACAGAACCATCACAGACATGGATGAGGACTCCTTGGGTGGCGGGAACGGCGGCTGCAACATGCGTACCGGCAGCAGCGGGGTGAGCAGCAGTAACAGTAACGGCTGTGGCAGCGGAGGAGGAGGTGGAGGATCAGGTGGAGGATTTAACCAGTCTGCGTTCCTGGGACCCCTCCTGTGGGAGAGGACCCTGCCAGTGGAAGGAGGCCTCTTCCAGCTGCAGTACATGGACCTGGAGGAATTCCTCACAGAGAACGGCATGGGCGGTGTCCACGGCCAAAACAGTTCCAGTACAGCCCAGATCCCGTCCCAGAGTTCCCAGTCGGCGGTGCCCAATCAGAGTTCCCAGTGCCCCCCCTCATCGCCCCCACCCTGCTCTTCAGCCTCGTCATCCTCATCTTCCCCGTCGCTCATCGGCCTGGAGGTGGCCCAGTCCAACATGCAGGGAGGACTTGACTATGGTGAGTAACGCGAACCGGATGTCGGAGGAGGGGAGGGCAACATGCAGGGATTTCTATGATGATTGTATCCCATGGATACAATACGGAACAGTGTACATCTGTTTATTGTACACATCTTCAATAGGAAAATGGGGAGAGGGGTGGAG